>NW_024082902.1:3943-68490 GCF_003009895.1 Hyaena hyaena
TTTTTAAACATATATTTGGTAGAAGATTTTTTCATCAACAAAATGAATTCATACTGAAGATTTACACATGTAAATTGGAGAATATCCATCTATGTAATTCTTTAACTTGAATTTGTCTATATAATGTTTTAAAACATAGGATTGAAATAAGAAAATATAAAGGTGACATTTTATTGAACTGTGTAATCTTAACATTCTAATATGGTGCATGTTTTCCTTGCTTCTAAATATTATTACCTACTTTGTAATTTTTGCATGTGTATCCTCATGATTTACTCAGAAATAAAATAATAAATTTTCAGGGAGAATTACACATTTCCTTTAAAATTATCCCATGAGTAGGATATGTGACAGTGAAATCTATTTCCTTAACTGAACCCTTAGAAGGGCCTTTGAGGTCAGTATATATGAAATATTTACATAAAGTCTCTTAAAACTGTTTGTGATTTGTCAATCTCATCTTTCTCTGTGTTTTAGCATCTTTGGCTTGCTGAGGAGAAAAGGAATAGTTCTTTCAAAGACATTTGATCCCTTATAATAGATTAAGGCAAATATTATGTTGGGATAGCTCAAGCCTACCGAAAATTGATATAAATAAGGTTCAGGTAAAAGACAAGATTCAATTAAAGCATATCTCTAGGATTCCAAATATGTGCTAGTCACTTTCATAAGTCCCAGAGATTCAGCATTAAATAAAGTCCTTCACGTAGTGGAGCTTACACTTTAGTGATGATGCAAGACAATAAACACATAGCATGTTAAGAAATAGTAGAATTTAAGAGTGGTGTGAACAACAACAACAACAACAAAATCTAAGTATAAAATATCAAGCCAGTTAAGGTGTTAGACAGTGAGTGAGTAGTGGGCATCTTGGATAGTATGATCAGGGAAGCTTCCCCTGAGGTATGCCCCAATTCTGAGATCTCAGTGACATGAGGGAGCTAGTCAGGTAATGTCTGGAGAAAGAACATCACAGAAAGATGTAACAGCCATTGCGAAGGCCATGGGCCTGGGTGACCATGGGCCTGGGTGACAAAGAAATAGCAAGAGATCCACTCACACGGACCACAGCGAATAAGAAAAATAGTGAGATGAATTCTAAGAGCAAGGGAATGGCAAGGAAGGCTTGGCAGAGGATTTCAACCTCCTTACATACTCTGTTTCTTCTTTTTACCTGCTAACTTGACAGATCTTTGTTGGGACAAAAAGGCAGGCATTCCTGAGGATTTTGAAGCAGTCAAATACTGATGACCCAGGGACCATTTCCCAATGGGTCCTAAGCCTTTATATTCTCTGATTTAGCCATGGAAGGAGCTGACTTGAAACTAAGGCAGAACTGACTCACCTGTTTGAGGTAGGAGAGGGTTGGTGATGGCTACATTTAACTAGTGATGTATAGTCTATTATAGCATCTGTCTAGCTTTCATTTTGCTGTTGACAGAATCATGCACACATTCTTTTTAAATAATATTATGATTGGAGCACCAGCATGACTCAATTGGTCTTTGGCTCAATCATGATCTTGGGTTCAAGCCGTGTTGAGGCTCTGTGTTGACAGCTCACAGCCTGGATTCTGCTTCAGATTCTGTGTCTCCCCTCTCTCTGCCACTCTCCCGCTAGCACTCTGTTTGTCTTTCTCTCTTTCGAAAATAAATGAACATTTATAAGTAAGTAAGTAAATAAATACATAAGTAACATTATGATTAATTTAACAAATACAAGTAAAAAATTTTAAATATGACAGTTCAGCATGTATACATATATTCAGCAGAAAATGTTACACCATACTCACAGAATTAGGACTTAAAGTAAATCAAATCACACTTTCTTTTGTTTTTCCACTAAGCCCATTCCTAATTCCCATGGACTCAGTTTTCTGAACTTTCCTCCTAAATGCTTCATAAACCAGCAAACATGCCCACTACAGAAGAAGATAGAAGCTAAACATGAAATTTATATACAATTTATGTAGAGATGATTTTACTTTGGATAACTAAATTATCCAGAAAATTTTAGGAACACTTTTCTATGTTCTTGTAACTACAAATGAACCCTTTTAAAAAACTCAGTGTCATAACAGTAAATCTTTTGAGTAAAATATATTATTCTCATTTAAAACTTTTTCGGTCAAGTGTTTGTTATTGGATCATATATACATAGGTTTATGTATATATCACATATGGTTTGTTGTTATTTTTCTGGGACTAGCACTAATCTTTATTATAAAGGTTTACCATCTTTTATTTGGTGAAAGAAATATGTTTGATACAAATTTTCTTCTTATACAAAAATTCTGATCTCATTCATCTTTTATTAACACAAGATGAGGTCACTTACTAATATATAAACGTTGTTTTGCTCTCATTTTTGAATGCTCATTGATTTATCAATACAGTGTTTCTAGAGAAGAGTTAAGATGGAGGAGTATTAGGAGGACCTTATACTTGCCTCATTCTTTGAACCCAGCTAGATAATTACCAAGTCTTTCTGAACACCTAAGAAATTGCTCTTGGGACTAAGAGAACAAACTGCTCAACTAGAGGGAGAAAAGAGGCTACATTGTGGAAAGTAGGAAATGCAGTGGTGTGATTTGTGGGAGTAAAGAATTTGAGGTGCATTGGAGGGTTGGGAGCCCTGATCATGGAAAGAGGAGAAAAAGAGAGAGAGAGAGTGATAGATTGAGAGAGAGAGAGAGAGAGAGATTGGGAGAGAAAGTAGTATGCCTAGGATTGCACAAGAAAAACATTTTCTCAAAACCATTGACTGGGAAAATGAGAGGGGATGATTATCCTGTTTATATAACCAATGGAGCTGAAAATCTGACACTTTAGAAGTCCATAGCATAGCTGGAGCCTGGCAGTCTTAGTGGTACTACTGAGGATACGGAGGGCAGGGGTCCAGGAGGGGACAATTTGCTCTGAGGATCCCCTGGGTCATGCTGGGATGAGACTGTTCCCCTTCTTGGAGATGTGGCACTGCCCCTCTGTGGACAAAAGAGCTAGTGGATGCCATTGAGTTGCCCTGTTCACTAGCATAGGGTCAGAGATTCCTGCTGAGTGTAGCTAACCTGGAAATGGGCTTTTGCAATGATTTTCCATAAAATCCAAGCCCTGCCTAGTCATGTGACTTTTTCTCTGACAACCCGGCAATGTTCATAGTGTGGTGACCCTCTTCCAGAAGATCAGCATGGATCCGTGCTGTGCCACATCCCCAAAATTTTGAGTTTTGAAAACCAGATGGCAAGCCTGAAATAACACACAAGACCAGTACACTGTGGTTATGCAGATGGTATGGATAAGACAGGCTGAATTCAGGGATCTGACAGAAGCCAGGGACACAAAAAGAGAGATTGTTTGGTTTCTGTGAGGGCTTCCTGAACAATGGTGTGCAGGGCCTCCACTCGCGGGGAAGAGAGCGGACCAACACTATTTTCACTCCTCACATCTTCAAAGCTAGATTTCAGTGAGTGGCATAGCACACAAAGCGGAGGCTGGAGGCACCTGCACCAAACCCCACACCCTGTGCTCTGAAGCTGCTTCTGGAGTAGGGCAACTGGGCCTGAGAGTCAGAGCAGCAGACAGCCCACTTTCCCAGAAGACCAGCACAAACTCCCTACATGCACCAAGTCTACTAACCATACAGAGAAGCAAAGCTTCACCTCTAGAGGCAATAAGATCTAGACTTTTCTAACAAGCAGACTAAAACATACCTAGTTAAAACTTCCAGACAGTGGAAAAAGTCCAAACACGTCCAACTTTAGGGAAGGGGAAACTCTGCAGAGGACTGACCTAAGGGAAACACAATGAAAACACAACAGGGTGCACACAGCATATACTAGAAACGCTTCCTAAAAAGCCAGACATTGGATGATATAGGACCTCTTTGCAACATAGCCATTATTCTCGGGAGTAGGACACATAGCAGGCTTTCCTAACACAGAGAAAACAAGGACCCAGGCAAAAAGCCAGATGGAATAATTCATCTCGAAATAAATAACACAATGAGGTCACAGCAGGGGACTCCACCAAAAATTGCTAGACCTGATACAAAAATTAAGTTGCAAGATATAAAACCAATGTACAGAAATCTATTGCATTTCTATACACCAATAATGGAGAACCAGAAAAAAAATCAAGGAATCAATGCCATTTACAGCTGCACCCAAAATAATAAGATACTTATGAATAAACCTAACCAAAGATGTAAAAGATCTGTACTCCAAAAACTGTAGCTAATGAAAAGAAATTGAAGACAAAGAAATGGAAAAACATCTCATGCTCATGTATTGGAAGAACAAACACTGTTAAAATGTCTATACTGCCCAAAGCAATCTGCACAAATCTTATCAAAATACCACCAGTATTTTCCACAGAGTAGAACGAAACAATCTTAAAGTTTGTATAGTACAACAAAGACCCCTGAGTAGCCAAAGCAATTCTGAAAAAGAAAAGCAAAGCTGTAGGCATCACAATTCTGGACTTCAAGCTATCTACAAAGCTGTAGCCCTTAAGATAGTATGGTACTGACACAAAAACAAATAGATCAGTGGAACAGATTAGAAACCCAGAAATGGACCTACAACTATATGGTCAACTAATCTTTGACAAAGCAGGAAAGAATATCCAATGGAAAAAAGAGAGTCTCTTCAGCAAATAGTGTTGGGAAAACTGGACAGCAACATGCCAAAGAATGAGACTGGACCACTTTCTTACACCATAAACAAAACTAAACTCAATGGATCAAAGACCTATATGTGAAACAGGAAACCAACCAAATCCTAGAAGAGATCACAGACAAGTATTTCCTGAAATACTTGGCCTGATGGTATTGTGTAAACATTAAATAAAAACCTAATAGATAAAAAAATATAGGGAGTAAAATTCTTCTTAGTTTTCCTTTTCTCTTGCTTTCTACCTGAGGACAAAGCCACCAAGGGCCAAGAGGTACACATGAGGTAGAGAGAACATTTAGCAGATAGGACAATTAAAAAGACTCATCTTGGTTATGAGTATAGGAAGTCCAACCTGAAATTCCAAGGGATGCTAGCTTTTGTTATTTTTGGTTACTGAAAATGAAAAAATGAAGTTGGTATTCATACTCTCTCATTTTTTCCCCCCTTTTTGGTTCTGTCTTTCTTTACTCCGGCTTCATAGTGAGGTATACATGTTATAATTTAATAGATCCCTGAAAATTCTGGATTTATTTTTTATAGCTGTAATTGTAACAGAAAAGAATATTCTCTCTAACATTTACAAAAATGTATTAAATTGTATTTTACTGAAATGACTTTGTCTCATTCCCAACACTAATTTGTTTGTAGAGAGAATATGGTCATTTGTAAAACCCAGGATAGAAGTGTAGCCTTGAACTAATCAGGGAGTCCAACACCTTGATTGGCTAACAGTGGTTTATAGACCTATATACCATCTATGAGAATCATTCTACCTTTAGAGAAAGAAAAAAATGAAATTACTGAGGTAGATATAGAGACAAATGTGTTTGTATATGCATGTGTGCGAGAGAGAAAGAGAGACAGCAACAGAGAGAGGCTGAGAGGGAGAAAGAGAGATTACCCTGGACATACAAAAACAATTATCTACATCAAGACAATTTGATTCTATGTGTCAATAGCAGGTCATATGGTAAAACTGTAAGAAGCATCCTACAAGTACATAATTGCTATATCACAAAGCTTTCTAGATGTTTAAGTGGTATGTCACATATATAGAATGACAAGACACTACAGTAAACTACAATACCAGTCAATGTAACCTGCTTGAGTATCTTATTGCACCTCTACACCCAACCCCAAAACTGAAGCCATCATCACTTTGGTATACATGTAAACCACTCTTTGTCACAAACTGACTGCAGAGTGCTGGTACCATAGACGTAGCCTCTGGAATGAAGCAGAAATGAATTTAAATTCTATCTCTCTTACTAGTCATGTGATCAGGAGTAACTTACTGTACCTCTTTGCAGTTCATTTTATTTACAAGATAAAATCAGAATAATTTATGCTACAAGTTTCATTTTTTAATCTGGACAGTATACTTATACTTATTTTATACTTTCAAATTAGCCTTAAAAAATCACAAAATAAAATAACTGGTTATTATTACATTATAGATGTAGGTTCTAAAGAAAATACTTATAACATAAATAAGGAAAAGCTGCTAAAGTATCACGCGATCTCTCTATACAGCATTTTATTCTTAACCAAAGTAGCCCAGATTTAGTACATTCGTATGAGTCAGTATTTATTTACTTATTTACTTATATAGAATAAAATATAGTAGAAAATAAATATACCATTTTTTTATTACACTAGCCTTGTGGGTTGTCTTTGCAATTCTCAAATCAGCATTTTAATCTCAAATTTCTATTTTTAAACATATTTATTGAAAAACAGTAAAGAATGTGTATCAAGACATAAAAAGCCAAGCAAAGGATAAATCCCAAAGATGACACATCATTTAATTGTTTTGAACTTATCAAGATTTTACAGAAAATCAAATATAAGAACAAAATATACTGCACAAACATGGAAATAATTACATCTCCATGACCTAATGCATAAAGTTGATTAAAATAATCTTTCATATATTTGCTACAATTAAATGGAAGAAGAGGAGAGGAAAAGGTCAAATTTGAGAATGCTTATAATGGAATGGAAAAATAAAGTTTCAGTGTTTTGAACAGTAGGCATTATTGAGAAAAAAAAAAAGCCAATGTAAATATCATGATACTTCAGAAAGCAGTGAAAGAACAAGTATGATTATATATTGGATGACAGAATGGTGACATTGGGTCCAATATAAACACTTCCTTTGCAATTTGCCTTATAAATTTCTTTATAAGCCTCATTATGATTCTACTTGGATAAAGACAGAACTCTTTTTAGCAAGTTCTTAAATGCTTGCTTCACCGGCTGGTTCCTTAGAGTGTAAATAAAAGGGTTCAAAAGTGGTGCTACTGAGGTATTGAGAACTGCCACTCCCTTCGTTAAGGATATCCTCTGTTTGGCCGAGGGTTTTATGTACATGAAGATGCAGCTGCCATATGAGAGGGAGATGACAATCATGTGAGAAGAACATGTGGAGAAAGCCTTTTTTCTCTGGTTGGCAGAAGGGATTTTTAAAATGGTCAGGGCAATATAGGTGTATGATAGAATCACTAATGCCAAGGTGACCAGTAGAGTCACCAAAGCTAAGATGAAACTCATCAGTTCCAAAACATGTGTATCCGTGCAGGAGATCTGCAGGAGGGGAGCAGTGTCGCAGTAGAAGTGATCAATGATATTGGAGTCACAGAAGTCCAGGCTTAAACCTAAAATAAGTCCTGGAAAGATGATGAGGAAACCAGTGATCCAAGAGCTAAGGACCAGCTGGATACAGATTTTGTTGCTCATGATGGTTGTATAATGCAGGGGCTTACAGATGGCCACATAACGATCATAAGACATGACAGCCAGGAGATAAAATTCGGATGCTCCAAGAAGGAAGGCAAAAAATAACTGAGCTGCACAGCAGTTATAGGTAATGGTATTGTCTCCGGTTGCCATGCTTACAAGCAATTTGGGGATACAGACAGTTGTATAAGAAATTTCTAAGAAGGAAAAATTTCGGAGAAAGAAATACATAGGGGTCTTGAGATGAGAATCCAGCAAAGTGAGGGTAATGATGAGTAAGTTGCCTGAGATGCTTAGCAAGTAGGTGAGTAGCAGGAAGACAAATAGCACAATCTTCACTTTTGGGTCCTCTGTCAATCCCGCTAAGATAAATACTGTCACGGTTGTTTGGTTTTTCATCCTTACCTCCTGTTATGCTTCTGTTCTGGTAAAAATACCAAGAAAAATCATATAAAGGCACCAATTGTAAAATATTCAGATAACAATGTCAAAATATTAGTATTTGCTATTGATTATATATACTAATGGGACATTGTTTGAAATGCCTAATATAAGATAAACTATAATGAAAAGCTCTTACTTTGCTTTTGAGGAAAGAATTATTTTCTACAAATCTGATGAAATAAAAAACTATCTTATAAATTATCTTTATATTTTGACTTAGGTATATTTATGGTAATGAGATGAAGAAATGGACATGTATGTGAAAATAATTATTTCCTCTTCTCAATATACAAGCACTAAAATATCATACTACTTATACTCGCCTGATAATTATATAAATATCATTGCCTCAAAGAACTGACTGTGAGTGCAACAGAGAAGCAAGATTATAGATATATAAGTACTTATGATGGATGAAAACAGAAATCAAGCTTTAGGTTTAACATAATGCTGGAAGTAATTCAGTAGGACAACCAGAGCTCTTCAGTGGTTTGGCCTTTGCCACATCTACTCAGATAATCAACACTCTATCTTGGTCCTATCTGATTTTCATTTCTATAAGTCGATGTAGTCTGTTTTGTCTTTATTCCAACTCTTCATTTTACCATCTCCTATGCCAATCATTAAATTTATCTGATTGCATAGTAAACCTGACTTGAACAGAATTAAACAGATTCAGTGTTTCTTCTGTTTACAGTTCTGAAAACAGGAAGAGAATCACAAAGTGAAATGCAAAATAAAGTGAATAAGGATTCAGAATAAGGATGATGAAAAAGGGAAGAAAAAGATAAAAGAAATAGAAAAGAGGTAAGACAGTAAGGGAAGAACATAAATATAAATATTTACCATTAAGATTGGATTTTCTTCAGATGAGACAATAACTTGTATTTAGCTCTTGGCTTCTTACCTGATGTGTAGAATGAGTTACAGCAAAACTATAATTTACCTCTACCTAAGAAATTACCAAGAAACTGTAGTGAATTTTATTCAGATGATCAGTCACTTGGCAAGTGTTCAGACACTTGCAGTAATACTGACTACCTCCAGATTATATGGTAATCAAGAGCTTAGCCGATTCAAATGTAGTTGGCTGTGTGGTTGAAAATTATATAAGGTCTCATTAAGCTAAATGTCATGAAAACTCCTAGGTATAAATATTTCATCCCTTGAGGGCAAGTTTCTTCTTTGATGACTTCATTGATGCTTCTTTAAGGACTTCTCAATATAAAACATTTATTAAACAATCTAATAGATCCATGGAGAATGGATTGTTACACACTAAGGAGTCAAAGAAGTATAAGTCAATGTCACTGTCTATTGTGATTTATCAACATATTGAGGAGACAGAATTTCTGCATGAATATAGCAATGTATAATGTGCCATAAATTTAAAGGTATAAATATGACTTCTTAGGGCAACCAAGGGAGATTAATAAGAAAACATGTTTTAAAAAAAGATGGAACCAAAGCTAAGCCTTGGAGACATATTAGGAATTTTAGGTAGGATAAGAAGTGAGGAAAATGTAGATAAAAATAAGAACTCATGAATTAATAAAAATTCATCAGAGATAATACAATAACAGTTTTCTCCAGGGAATATTTAAGGTTCTAAAGATTCTAGCTATTAGTGCCAAAGTATAACATCTTCCTAGTACTTACACACATTCTCCCAAATCTCAGGGACAATTCCCAAGGAACTTAATTGTATCATAATAGCTGCAGATTTGAGTCAAAACAGACCCATCATCCCCACAAGTAAGAATCAAATCAGGCCTAATTTTTTTTTCCTGCTACTCTGCTCCCTAGACATACACTGAAACAGTGTATTATAATATTTTTAGCAAGCCTATTACTTTTATTTATGTTTATATTAAAAACTGCAAAAGAATTTTCCCTCCTTTCAAAATCATGAACATTTGTTTTATTAAAAAATGGTGTCATTTCAGTTCAAAACCTTTGGGATGCAGCAAAGGCAGTCCTAAGGAAGTATATAGCAATACAGGCCTAACTCAAGAAGCAACAAAAATCTCAAATACACAACTTAACCTTACATCTAAAGGAACTAGGAAAAGAACAGAAAATAAACCTAAAATAAAAAAAGAAGGGAAATAATGAAGAGTAGAGAAAAAATAAATGATATAGAGACAAACAAATAACAATAACAAAAAAAACTAGAACAGATCAACAAAACTAAGAGCTGATTCTTTGAAAGAATTAATAAAATTGATAAATTCCTAGCCAGGCTTATCAAAAAGAACATCAAAGGACTCAAATAAAATCACAAATGAAAAAGGAGAGATCAGAACCAACACCACAGAAATATAAACAATTATAAGAGAATATTATGAAAAATTATATGCCATAAGGTACCTAGGAATAAACTTAACCCAAGAAGTAAAAGATCTGTACTCTGACAAGTATAGAATACATATGAAGGAAATTGAAGAGGACACAAAGACATGGAAAAACATTCCATGCTCATGGACTGGAAGAACAAACATAGTTAAAATGCCTCTACTACCCAAAGAAATTTACACATTTAATGCAATCCTTATCAAAATACCACCAGCATTCTTCACGGAGTTAGAACAAACAATCCTAAAATTTGTATGGAACCACAAAGGACCTTGAATAGACAAAGCATTCCAGAAAAAGAAAAGCAAAGCTGGAAGCATCATGACTCTGGACTTCAAGCTATGTTACAAAACTGTAGTCATCAAAACTGTCTGGTACTGGCATAAAAAGAGACACAGAGATCAATAGAAAACCCCAGAAATGGACCCACACTATATGTGCAACTAACCTTTGACAAAACAGGAAATAATATCCATTGAAAAAAGTCTCTTCAACAAATGGTGTTGGGAGAACTGGACAGCAACATGCAGATGAATGAACCTGGACCACTTTCTTATACCGCACACAAAAATAAATTCAAAATGTATGAAAGGAATGAGAGAAGATATTTACAAATGACGTATCGTATAAAGGGCATATCTATAAGGAATTCATCAAACTCAACACCCTAAAACCAAATAATCCATTTAAAAAAGGAACAGAAGACCTGAATAGACATTTTTTCCAAAGAAGACCTACAGATGGCCAACAGACACATGAAAAGATGCTCAACATCACTCATCATCAGGGAAATACAAATCAAAACCACACTGAGATACCATCTCACAATTGCCAGAATGGCTAAATTTAACAACACAGAAAAAACAGGCATTGGCAAGGATGTGGAGAAGGGGAAACCCTCTTACTCTATTGGTAGGAATGCAAACTGGTGCAACCACTCTGGAAAACAGTATAGGAGTTCCTCAAAAAATTAAAAATAGAACTACCCTAGGACCCAATAATTGCATTACTAGGTATTTACCCAAAGGATACAAAAATATAGATTTTAAGGGATACATGCACCCCAATGTTTATAGCAGCATTGTTGACAATAGCTTACTTATGGAAAGAGCCAAAATATCCATCATCTCATGAATGGATAAAAAATATGGGATATATATATATATCCCATATATATAATAAATATCCCATATATATAATAAATATCCCATATATATATATTATATATATATACATATATATATAATGGAAAACTTGCCATTTGCAACACCATAGATGGAGCTAGAGTGTATTATGCTAAATTAGATTAGTGAGTCAGAGAAAGGCAAACACCAAATGATTTCACTGATTTGTTTAAGAAACAAAACAGATGAACATGTGGGATGGGGAAAATAAAAGAAAAAAGGAGAGGGAAACAAACCATAAGGGTTCTTAAAGATAAAGAACCTGAGGGTTGATGGAGGTGGGTGGGGAATGGTCTAGATGGCTAATGGGTATTAGAAGGACACTTGTTATGAGAAGCAATGGCTGTTGTAAGTGATGAATCACTGAATTCTATTTCCGAAACCAACAGTGCAATGCATGTTAACTAGAATTTTTAAAGAAAAACTAAAACAAAACCCAAAATTGTGTCATTTAATTAATCATTTTCAGATCCTCTGTTATTAAAATAAAATCAGAATAACTTAAATCTATTAATATAAAGTATTCAGAGTTTTAGAGATATTTATTTTCAAAATGTGGATTATAAATCAGTCTGCAAAACACTAAAACTGGGGCACCTGGTTGGCTCAGTTGGTTAAGCATCCAACTTTGGCTCAGATCATGATCTCGCAGAGAGATCTTCTCTCTCTGAACTTCCCCTGCTCACACTGTCTCTGTCTCTCATTCTCTTTCTCTCTCTCTCTCAGAAATAAATAAAACATGTAAAAAATTTTTTAAATAATATATTTAAAAAAAACCAAAAACACTAAAATTACTATTATCCTGAAAGGCATATAAACAGAATTATTCAGGCAAAGGATTTTGTTTGTTGATATTCTCATTTTTTAATATTTCTATTGCATATGAAGCACTTAGGTTTATATTTTTCTTCTTTCCAAGCACCACATTGAAATGTGTAATATTTATAATAAGTTTTAATACTTGTGGGCATTTTGTGATTAGCTTTTCTAGCTTAGATCAGCAATTTTTAAAAAAAAATTTAATGTTTATTTATATTTGAGAGAGAAAGAGAGAAACAGTGCCCAAGCAAGAGAGGGGTAGAGAGAAAGACAGAGACAGAATCTGAAGCAGGCTCCAGGCTCTGAGCTGTCAGCACAGAACCTGATGCAGGGCTTGAACCCACAAACCAAGAGATCGTGACCTGAGCCGAAGTCGGACACTTAACCAACTGAGCCACTCAGGCACTTCTAGATCAGCAATTTAAACTATCCAAGTATCTCTTTTATTCTTTGTATTCAATGTATTTTTAAGTCAGTACTACAACACAGTACTAAAATTAAACAATTTATCCTATCAAATGATTATGGTTTATTTCCAGGGGATGCTGTAAACTGTGTGCATATGTCTCCAAAGAGTTCAGCTCCAAAGGCAATGTTTTCCTGAGGATCTCTGACTTGTTCACTATACAAGAGATGCCGAAGTATACAGCCTTCTTTCTATACCCTTCAACTATGTTCTCAGAAGATTCTGTACAAAATATAGTATATGAAAGTACCATGTGCCCCCTTTACCTTAATTAATTTGTGAAGTCATTTATTCCTTCCTAGAATACCTATTTATTGTGTGCTTGAAATGTATCAAGCACTCTTGTGTGTCCAGGGCATATGTCTCAAGAACTCTCCTGTTCCCTTCTGCCATGTGAGGTCCTAGTGAAAAGTGTATGAAATCTATGCAGCAGAGTCTTGCCAGACACCAGATCTGTTGGTCTCCAGATCTTATACTTTCTAGCCTTGAAAGCTGAGAAATAAATGTTTGTTGGTCAAGGCATCCAGTTACAGTATTTTGTTATAGCAGCCCAAACAAACTAAGGCAGAAATAAGAACAGAGAATTCATTGCTAACAGATTTGTCCTGCAAGAAATGTTAAACAAAATTCTTTAGGGAAAGAACTCAAATGATATAGATCAGAAATTCTGATCTACATCAAGAAAATAAGAGTGTTGAAGAAGAAATAAAGAGATAATCACATTCAACTGCATTTTCTACTAAACTGACTTTTTCTGAATAGCACCAGCCATTTATTAAAATTAATTATAAATCTAATATTATTCTGTCTTTAATAATAGGCAATATTCTGAGATCCAAATTAGATTATCTCTGAATACCCTCCTTCTTCACTCCCTACTTTCTTCTTCTTTATCTCCATCATATACTTTCCCTCTTTTCTTTTCCCTTTATTATTTCCTTCTTTCTTGCTTTAATAAAATCAACTAACAGTTTTAAGGAGAAACTTTATCTGACAAGATTGGCAATTGGGGTTATAGAAATTTATAAAATGCCTTTCATAGTGGCAACTTGAACACGTGATAGCTTTGAAGAATCAAAAGTCCCAAAGTTCATACATGTGATGAATGACATAAATTTACAGAATCAAGAAACCGAGCTAACTCCAAGCATGACTAAATGCCTATACACATCATAATCAAAGTACTAAACACAGAAGACAATGGGAAAATCTCAAATCTGGCTAGAGAAAAAGGATGAATTACATACTCTGAATATTAGAGAACAATGGCTTGAACAATTTCTGACTTCTTTTCACAAGCTATGAAGGCCAGAAAACAGAGGGCAATCTTTAGAGTGCTGAAACAAACAAACAAACAAAAAACCTATTTGTCAATTTAGAATTCTATATGGCACAACTATGCTTCAAATGTGAAAGGGAAATAAAGACATTTTCAGATAAAATAAAACTAAGAGTATTTTTCAGTAACACATCTGCACTGCAAGAAATGCTGCAGAAGTTTGTCAGCTGAAGAGAACTGAATCCAGCAGGAAACTGGAATTTCAGGAAGAAATTAGAAATATCAAATGTTTTAAATATGGGGCAAATATTGAAGACTGATTTTTTTCAATGAGCTTGAAATAAAATAAGAATTCATCACAAAAAATTTAAACATACACATATGAAAGGATTTTTTAAAATACTGTAACAAAAATACTATCTCAAGTAAAAGTTCAGTGGAAGGGTTGAATAGCAGAAAGGTGATTATAAAACCAAAGTGTAAAAAAAAAAAAGTCAGTGAAGTTAGAGATTAATAGAGACTACTCAATTTGAAAAACAATAAGTCAAATATATATATTTAATGAACAGAGCCTCTGTGACCTAGGCGACAATATCAAAGGGTCTAACATATATGTGTGTAATTTGAATTTTACAAAGCAGAGGATATTAGAAGTCATCACTGTCCAATAAAAATATAATGCAAGACACAAATGTAAGCAACATTTATAATTTAAAAATTTCTAGTAACCTTATTTTTAAAAGGTGAAAGAGAACGGGTGAAACCAATTTTAATATTTTAACCCAGTATATCCAAATGATTATCATTTCAACATCTAATACATATTTAAAAATTAAAGAGATTTTTTACTTTTTTTGTACTAAGTCTTTGAGATGTGCGGTGTGTGAGCATCTTGGTTCAGACTATCCACATTTCAGTTTTTAGTGGCTACCAAATTGGATAATGTTATCATAGATAGTGTAAATGGTTTGTTGATAACTTCTTCATTTTGGTTTCTCAGACTCTTCAGAGGAAATTCATTGTAAGTATTGGAAAAAATCAGGATTCAAATATTTAGCAATAATCCCCTTAAAGTCTTTGCACAATACGGATTGGGGAGTTTCATTTTCCTTGTGTAGAATGTATATTTGTCATGGATACGAAAGCTCTAAGTTCCAAAAACTCTTTATGGCTTACAACATAAAGGTGGCTCAAAAAGAAGATTTTGTCTTATCTTTAAACTTGAGTTTATGGATCATAGAGTTTTCTCCACTTCATAAATAATTCACATATTTTTAATGAATTTATACAACGGTCTCCCGGGAAATGTTTCCATCTTTTGAAAAATTGTTTCATCAGTTAATCCTCTTGAGATCAATGGCAGAGTACACAAAAATGATTATATTTCTTGCAATCTTAAAAACTACAAAAGAAGCAATAGTGCTTCTCATGTAAGCCAGACACATTTCAAAATAAACAATGAGACTGAAACCTTCCCTTTTTACCACTCCATTTAAAAAGTTTAAAGAAATATATTTATTTTGTATGTAATGCAAACAAATGTGCTCCAAATTTAATAAAACATAAATTGGAGATATGGTTCTTTAAAGAAAATAATGAGAAGAAATGAGATTAGATAAATTTCTTGTGATCATAAAAATCTTTGAGCTCACATATCTTGAGTGTGAGATGCTGGGGTCAATGTATTTTGGATGAGAATGTAAGATAAAAGTGGGTTAAAGCAATATAAAAAGTATGATGGATATGCAACATTCAGAAATTGCCTCTGTTCTGGGACTTAAATCAAAAGAAGACAATTGGGAATGAAATTGCTACTAACAACAATAAGGTTTGGAACAAAATGTACTTTAGTAATATTAATTGATAAAGCTGAACAAAAAAGTTGATTTATTTGTAAGTCATTGAAATATATGGTATGATGTTAAAACTATTTTTTATACTCAGCTGGGTTGTCTTAATAAGAAACTTTTGCACCTTCATTTTATAAGAATCAGGCTTTAAATAGATACCCTTCATAAGCTTCAACAGAATCTTAGAAATGAATTTTATTAAATGAATGTGGTGTTTTCCTCAGATAATTATAATTACACGTGCCTTTTGTATACAAAGCCAATGTGAATATCATAAAATACGACACTAGATAAATGAATTTGCCTTGAACTTGAGAAACCTCCTCTTATTGAATTCAATAGAATTTAAACATTTCATGAACTATCCAGTTTTCATATCCCAAAGGAATCTCTTCCCTCTTACCTATAAATCACCAAAGTAGGTACAGAAGTCCCTAGGACTATTAAAATGGTCAGAAATAATGACTACTTTACTGCCATTCAGCAAGTATTTTATTCGCAATTAAAAGAAAATGATGATGTCAAGTGGTTTACAATAGTTTTTGTTGGGGGGGGTTGCATTTTTGTAATTTAAATTTAGCTTGGGAATATGCATGTATGATTCACTTCTATTTTTGTAATTTGGCATCCTATATAATTCATCCTGTGCTGATTGACATTTTCCTATGCTTTTGACTTAAATGGACAGAATGTAGACATTTTTAGAAAAATGATATATTGAGGAGTCTGGGGAAAGAAAGAAAACAAGTAAGAAAGGAATAAAGTGAAAGAGGAAAAAAAGAAAAAAAGTCTTAGTGTATTGTAATTATTTATAACCATTGGAAATATTTGTACATTTTTAACTGAACTGGGATATATGAAGTGTAAAAAGTTTACTTTTTAAGTCTATTTATTTTAAGAAGGAGAAAGTTCAAGTCAGGGAAGGACAGAGAGAGAGGAAGAAACAGAGAGAATCTCAAGCCTATGTGGGGCAACCCACGAACCATGAGATCATGACCTGAGCCAAAGTCAGAAGCTTAACCAACTGAGCTGCCCAGGAGCCCCAAAGTGTAAAAAGGTTAAGATGCAATGTAACATATGACAATATACTCTTCTTAAGAAATACAGTCATGCTTTAGAAAAAATTGGTGATAGACTTTTGAGATGATAAACATGAGGACATAGACATGGCCTGGAAAAAGATGGAAAGTAAGAAAAAAATGAAAAGGTAACATAATTCTATGTAATTTTTAAAGTTTATTTGTTTATTTTGAGAGAGACAAAGACAGCACAAGTGGAGGAGGGGCAGAGACAGGGGGAGAGACAGAATCCCAAGCAGGCTCCACACTGTCAGTATAGAGCCCAATGCGGGGCTCAGACTCACAAAGTGGTGAGATCATGACCTGAGCCCAAACCAAGAATGGACACTTAACCAACTGAGCCACCCAAGCACCCCAAAATAATTCCATATTTTAATGTGGTAAGCATAAAACAAGAGAATAAGAGAAGAGAGTGGGGGGGACATGAGTAAGAAAGAAGTGAAGAGGCTACTATGGCAACAGGGAAAGCCATGCAGAACAGTGACACTAAAACCAACTACTAGGCATAAGTAGATAAAAATTTTTTATGACTTGTTTTCTAGAACCCTCCTCTGTTACGACAAAAGCTAAATAAGACATGCTACATAAATAATACAGTCATCATGCATGAGGATACACTTCCTGTCTGCTTGGGTTCATAGCACAGAAAGAATAAACAGGACAGGTGAGATGAAAGTAAATCCAAAGGAAATATGAGAAAGCAGAACTAAAGTGGTCAGGAGGATTTCAAACTTGAAGAATTTGCAAAAGTTTGGTGAAAGTACTGAATCCCCACTGTAATGGGCCTCAGATGTTTAAGTCAAGTTTATGTTTTTTAAAGGGTGAAGAGTCTTCAGCTGAAATCTAACTTACAGAATACTGTCATAACGAGTAATGAACAGAAAGAGACATGTTTAGCAAAGAAGAACGAGTCACTTGATGATGTAAAATAATTTAATGTAAACTAAATAGATTGTAAAAAATGGCAACTACAGAAGATGCAAGTTAAAATGTTATGACAATTTTTTCTGTTTCTTTCTTTGTTTCTGTCTTCATATAACTTTGTAAATGTCATGTATTATTCTTGTGGAATGCCTGAATTTATGACAGGAGAAAAGGAACTCAGAGAGTTGCACTGAGTTAGTGAAATTTTGAGTACAAATTATACAAGCGAATTTTTAGAGGCCGTTACTGCTGACTAGCAGAATATGGAAGGAGGCTGGGTGTCGGTAGCAACATGTATATGGATGATCTCAAGATAATAGGTGTCTCGTACAGCCTTATCCCCTTTAACTCTCATTTTTTCTTATTCCTTATTTTATTATTATTTTATTGGTAGCAGTCAGCCATGAGAAACCACACCATGGTAACAACCTTCATTCTTCTTGGACTGACTGATAACCCACAATTACAAGTGGTTATTTTTCTTCTCCTTTTTTTCACCTATATGTTAAGTGTCACTGGGAACCTAACCATAATCACCCTCACCCTTCTAGATTCTCGTCTAAAGACACCCATGTATTTCTTCCTCAGGAGTTTCTCATTTTTAGAAATCTCATTCACAACTGTCTGCATCCCCAAATTTCTTGTCAGTATGGCAACAGGTGACAAGACCATTTCTTACAACAATTGTGCAACACAGCTGTTTTTTACTACTGTCTTGGGTGCAATCGAATTTTTTCTTCTGGCTGCCATGTCCTATGATCGCTATGTAGCCATCTGCAAACCCTTGCATTACACCACCATCATGAGTGACAGAGTCTGCAACGTGTTGGTCTTTGCTTCGTGGTTGGCCGGTTGTATAGTAATTGTCCCACCACTCCTTGTGGGTCTCCAGCTAGACTTCTGTGCAGCCAACACTGTAGATCATTTCTTCTGTGATTTTTCTCCTATATTACAGCTCTCTTGCACAGACACAGCTGTAATAGAATTAATGGCATTTCTCTCAGCCATTTTGACACTCCTGGTTACACTGGTATTAGTGATTCTCTCCTATGCAAACATCATCAGGACTATTCTGAAGATACCTTCTTCTCAACAGAGGAAGAAAGCCTTTTCTACATGTTCTTCTCATATGGTAGTCGTGTCCATTTCTTACGGCAGTTGCATCTTCATGTATGTGAAGCCCTCTACAAAGGAGAGAGTGTCTTTAAATAAAGGGATAGCCTTGCTCAGTACTTCTATTGCCCCGATGCTGAATCCCTTCATTTATACACTGAGAAACAAACAAGTGCAAGATACTTTTAAGCACATGCTCAAAAAGATTGAGATTTTCTCAATTAAGTGAACCATTTTAGTGATATTACTGAGGTTATGAATAAAATAAAGCAAGAAGGGTAGAGTGTTTCACAAAAGTTCAATGTTTGTATTCAAAATAATATTAACTATTTTTCTTGACATAATTTTCATAGTGGCCTGCCTAACCTCCAAAGCCTAATTCTTTCCCTTATCTGTCCCTTATTTGGGCCAAAATTATTTGCCTTTTTATTTGGTGCTCTTATCTATTTCCTTTTATTTTGTTTTATTTATTTAAAAAAAATTTTTTTTACACTTATTTCTTTTTGAGAGACAGAGAGAGACAGAACTTGACCAACGGAAGGGCAGAGAGAGAAGGAGACACAGAATTCTAAGCAAGCTCCAGGCTCTGAGCAAGCTTTAGCACAGAGCCTGTCCCGGGGCTGGAACCCACGAACTGTGAGATCATGATCTGAGCCGAAGTCGAATGCTCAACCAACTGAATCACCCCAGTGCCTCTATCTATTTCCTTTTAAAATTCACTCAGAGGAAGACAAAATTAGACTTTAATTTTTCCGTGTTCCTTTCCACTGTTCTGGAATTCAGAGATTCAATTTTACATATATTCTGTATAGAGTTAATACACCATCTAGATTTTTAAAACTTAGCTAAGAAGCACATATTTCTAGAAACCCACAAGTTATCACTGACTCAAGGCAAAATAAAAAATGGGAATCAGCCTATAACTATTAAATAGATTGAATCACTAATCGTATGTCCTTAAATAATGTGGATTTTTTTTCTGTAAATAGAGGTCATGGCAATCATTTCAAACAATTTATAAATTTCTTTTGCTTATTATTATTACTCTTTATCATACCCTCTGTCAGTAAAAAAATAAAACACAAACACTTGAATTTCACAGTATATGTATATTTATTTGTTTATAAATTACATTTATTACAGTATACAATATTTAAACATTTTAATAGAAAAATAGAAATTAAGAAAGGAAATTAGGCAAATGAATATATTTGCTAATATAACTTTAGATATATGTTAATTTTAATATTAATGGTACAACTATTAGATTCAATTTGATGAAACACATATTATTATATTTGCAAATATCAGTTTAATTATGTGATAAACTATCTGGAAGTCTTATTCCAAGCCTACTGGATCTTGATACTTAACTAGAAGGACCATCATAGTTCAAAACTGATGCCTTACAATGCATGCTGATCACATCAAAAGAAGTGAAAATCAAAGATAAAAACAGGAAGAAAAACCATAAAAGACTCTTAAATACAGAGAATAAATGGAGGTTGCTGGAGGGGTGTTGGGTGGAGGGATGGGCTAAGTGGGTGATGGGCATTAAGGAGGGCACTTGTTGGGATGAGCACCGGCTGTTATATGCAAGTGATGAATCACTAAATTCTACTCCTGAAACCATTATTACACTATATGTAAACTAACTTGTATTTAAATAAGAATATTTTAAGAAAAAAAAAAGAATCAGATTGAAAAAAAGAAGTGAAAATCACAATAATTATTCATCTGTCCTATTTGAATTTGTTTTTGATATTGAGTTACTACATTTCTATATTCTCTAATGTTAATCTGCTGGCTATACTTTTATTTTTATACAAATATTTTTTAAAGTGCACAGAAAGTCTTTATTTGGAATATTTTAATAAAGATTAAAATAATTCTAAATTTTCCAATGGGTGGATGAGCATTTTCATAATTAATGAACTTGTATACTCTTCAGTAACAACAATCATGGCAAAAAATTCAAGCAATCAATTTCTAAATTTCTTTAGCTTATTACACCTTTTGTTTGAAAACTTGTTACTTTTTCATTATTGTTAAAATATCATGTATTTTGGAACAGAATGGTAAGAAAATATCTTCATGAAAGCATACTATTGATGGGTATTTGTTGGGTACTGATGGGTACTTGAAAAGAGAAAATTGGAATATATCTATTTGTAAAATAAAATTGTATATTTCTCTTAATGTGTATTTAAAAAATACTTTGCCTGAGAAGTTCTGATTTTCTGATGCAGGTGTTTAAAAAGATATCATAACATACCATTACAAGCATCTTTCTTTCTCTTATCCCCAGTCCCTCACCTTCTCCTTACTCTTTTGAACCTTTGAATGTAAAAACTATTCTTAGATGAACGGCTACCAAAAATACAGCCTGTGGGCTGTATTTGTCCTGCAGATTGTGGTTTGCTTGCCCAAGGTCAAAATTATGGCAAAAGGCCAGAGATGGCCCTAAAGCCAGGAGGAAGGTCTGTCTTATCTGTTTTGTTATTTCAAGGTGATGCAAACTACCTGTTATGCTCTACTAGTCCATAAAATTCAATAACTCGGTATTTAGTGCCAAGATTGTTTTAATTTAAACCAACAAGTGGGCCATAACTTAAAATGCAGCTGCAGTTGACGTTACCATCTAATTAAGCCTATGAATTTACTGTGACCCTCTGAAATTTGTCTGTGGTAGGACAGGTAAACATTTGAATTACATGGGTATATAGAATGGATCACCATTCCTGTATCATTTTTTAAAGTATCAGGTGATAACATCAAGTACTGCAGCTTTGTCAGGGAAAGATGTTTTAGATTTACTATTTGTTAATGAGGGAGAACTCCAGGGTTTTCTACTTGGCCTTGAGTATACACATTTGAACAATATATTCAGGATGATTTTTCACAGAGCCAGAATCCATGACGGAAGTTATCCGTGAGGAAGAACCATGCATTGATATTAATATCTAAATCTCCCTCCAGTTTTCCTGAATGGATATATATTCCTTTGCCAGGAAAACTGTCCACTGAAGAGGGTAAAACCTGGAACTTACAGGGATTGTTTGCCCTCATCTCTGAGCCAATCTTAATTTAATGATGATAGAATGTCAGGGTATATACTTACGAAAGTGGAAGATAATAGGGTTTAGAAATGAGGGAGGAAATTCTGAAACATTTCTACACGTTGTGATAGCTTTTGTTCAGGACTCTGTTTTCAAGAATGTTTTATAATAGATTTGGCCAATTTCTTCCCTTCAGCAGTATATTAAAGATACTGTCTTCGTGAAGGGCAAAGTTAAGCAGATTTTCTCTTCACAAGACTGAGAATTTACTAACCTGGGGTTCCTCAGTTTTAGATGTAGATGCATTGTGTAAATAACAATATCCATTAGGGCCCTTCCGTGAAGAGAATTTAGGAGTCAGGAGACCTGCGGAGAACAGGAAGCTCCTGCTTCCTGCTATATAATGCATAATAAAGTTGTCTGCCCTGGTAGGCTTGCCTCCCCATCAGTATCTATGAAATGATGGTCAGCCAACCTGTTAGACTCTAGATAAAAGTTTAGACCCTTCTCAGGTTTTGATTAACATCATAGATTTGGTAGAGAGTAAGAAAGCCAAATATCACAACATGGAACTCTTCCATGAAGTCACTGTTTTCCTAAGCTGGTAGGACCTGCAATGATGTCAGGAACTTGCGTGTGCTGTCTCTTATTGAATGGCCAGTGTATTTCTCATGTGATTGCTCATACTCATGCTTCCAGATGGTTTGCCAGCCCATCTGCCTCACAACAGTGTGAGGGAGTAGCAGAAAGGAAGAGGAGGGCAAACCCCTCGTATCAAAGAACAATCAAAGGAAAGTACACGACATCTCCACTTATGTCTTTTGCTCATAATTTAGTCACATGATCACAACAAGTTGCAAGGAAGGATAGCTATGGACACAGACAAGTATTCCATTAATGCAGAGGAAGTGGAGAATGCTTGGGTGTTACGAAATAATCACTGTAAGATCTACTAGATCAGATTGTAAAGAAGATTTGGAGGAAAGACTGAATTCAGAATAAAAACAAAATGACTACATGGACATAAAATGTTAGATATTCCAGGTGCAATTTTTTCTATGACAGGTTAATAAATCCCCCAGCTAATATTGTCACTTGTTATTACCAACTAAATTGGTCTTTTCATTTTTGACTTCTAGTTTCTTATCTATGTATTTAGGGTTTCAAAACATATCTGTGTGGAAGACAAACACACATTAGGGAAATCTATACTGAAAGCTTTGGAGATAATAGTTAAAAGCAGTTTTGAAAAAAGTATGTAATTTATTATTTTAAGTATTTAGTACCTGGGGAAGACTCGTGTATAATGTATAAATTTGTGACCCCTTGAGGATGGTGTTCTTGGACCTCATATCCTCTGGGAACTCCTCATAATCTTTAGATATTTTCCTTCAAGGTACAGAAAGCATAAGTACTCAATGGGATTAAGTGCTGATAAATTTCATATGGCACTATGAATAATACTAAGAAAAGCACTCAAAACATAAGTAAGTAAAGTGTAGTGATGGGGAAATTTAATATACTAGTCTAAAAATCTGGAGAAAAAACCCTTTTTAAAGCCATTTAAAAGTTGCCATAAATAAATAAGAAAATCAGTCAGATTGTGGGATAGAGGGAAACCCCTTCAGAGAAGAATGGAATTATCTTTGTGGTCTGTTCAGCATGATGATAAAAAGATAAAAAAGAGATAAAAGAGTTAAATATTGAAGCAGAGATAACCTGCCAGAATAAATGTTTAATATCTTCAAAAAATGTGTTTGAGTTTTTGGGTACTTTTGGCAGACTGATTAGGACTCAAAAGGATGAAAAGAATAGGTATGTCTAAAATTTAAAGACCATATTTCCATTAGATTTGTTTTAATCCATCTTGTCTTATTTTTACCGTTATGGTATGAACTTTATTTTTTTTCTAACCTTCAAATTTTGTTTTAGGGAAAATCATGAAAAAAGACAGAATACAATGAAAATTTAGTTTTGAAAAAATGTACCTTTTTAAAATTTTACTAATATTCATAACATTTAACATAAGCCTGACTTCTAATGGTTTTGTAATGTGAGCTTTGTTAACATACAATATGTGTTGGGGATAGTTGGTGTGTATAACTGTTGTAGTTGGACAAAGAAATAATTTGACATAGTCAAACTGTGATTTAGATGTTTTAGATATAACATTCCTGCAGTTGTTGCCTTTGGAGTAATTGTGTAAAAGAAGAAAAATTTTTAATTGATCACTTCACAACTATGTGAATGTAAGAGGAATGTCCAGGAAAAACAACCATCCTTTCTTTTGCACCCATATACGTCTACATTATTAACATGATTTCAACAACAGATCTTATTTTTTATCTTCGCCTCCTCCTATAAATACCTCTAGATATAACTGGAAACAATTTTTATTTGTACTCTATGTTTATTTTTATTCATATAGATAGCTTTGAAATTATAGTGTATGTCTTAGAGATTGGAAATCATTACATTGATATTCTCAAAACAGGAAACATTGTCTTATCTATGGCCCATTACTAAGCCTTATTTATTTTATGTGTTTGATATAAAGGTACCAAGGAAAGAAATTTTCCTTAAAATCATTATTTAAAAAAAAAAACACAATAAGCTATCCTATAATCATTGGTAGAAATGTTTTATTTTTCAGAGGACAACTTAGGAAAGAACACTCTTGCAAACTTAATCTTGATGTCCAATTGGCTAGCTGTGCAAACCAGAACAATCTGGTTGTCTCTAATACGTGCCATATGTTGAGATGACTAGTTATCTAAAGTCAGTATTTATTTAATTACATTTTAGCCAAACATTTGACTATCCTTAAAAGGGAAGTACATGCCTCCTAAAACTTTGTCAACACTATTCTGTGATTCATTGTGTTTGAAATTTACCAAATACTCTTCATCTCTTTCAAGCGATGCTAGTCTCAAATTGTTGATCTTTTCCGTCTATGTTTTAGACAAAGATTAAAATGGCAAGTGTAAAGCACAGAAGCAAATGGAGAAGAGTTTCGTGGCAAATATTTTCTTATAATGTTTATTTAGTGTTACTAACTTACATATTTTTGATTTTAGGATTATTACTGATTTAAATGTTTAAATCTTCTTTTAAATGTTTCTTACTAATTTATTTCTTTTACTTTTTTCCTAAAGCTCAATAACCTATTTCTAAAAATCTATTCTACATCTCTAGGTTTCCATAGAGGTTTATCTTTATCTTTCTTCCACCTCATGATTTCCTGAACCCATATTTATATATTTCTATATGCTTCTATATCCATGATTCTCTATTTAATTTTTTCTCATTTTTCAGAATCATCACTTACAGAGGAAAACTGCAGTTTCTTATGAGATACACCAATATTACCAGACTATTCCTGCTGATTTTCTTTGGGAGTAAAACGTGGGAAGAGTGGGGATGATATCAGAGTTTGATGGGATGGAAATGCCACTAAGGACAGAAAATAAAATTATCCGTGGTATTTCATATTCACTTATTGGAAACTATATCCCATTAGCCATGAAATTAAATGACAGAAGATTCAGGCCTTTGAATATAATGGTAAAGTTATATAACCCTGTCTATTGATGATAGTGAGGTGTGTGTGTGTGTGTGTGTGTGTGTGTGTGTATTCTATGAAAACCATTTTCTGAAGTACTTTTAATGACAATAATCATTTTGGTTCTGAATACAAAGCTCTTAATTGAATAAGAAATGGCATCCATCTCAACTCTTGCTAAACTCAAGAGATAAATAGCATTTGTCTACGCTTTAAAAGTCCTTCTAATTACCCTCTTATACTCTCGCGTATATAAAAACAGTCAACAATTGCTATCATCATATAGGTTATTCTCTGGCATAACTGCAAACTAAAAATAAACTTCTCTGTCCAGATACTCTGGAAATGCAAAGTATTGTTCTTCCTGGCATAACCTTCTAAAACATGAATGTTATGACTCTATATGAAGTATTGTTTCCTAATTTTGCCTTAGACACATTTACCGCAACTATTTTCCCTTTAATGATTATCAATTTCTTTCTTTCTTTTCAATTAAACCTGGAAAGGTAGAGAACAGTAATGGGAAACCACACACAAGTGACAGTGTTTATCCTGGCAGGTTTGACTGATGATCCCCAACTGACAGTTGTGCTGTTTGTCTTCCTGCTTCTCACCTACTTGCTAAGCGTCACTGGCAATCTGCTCATCATCACACTCACCCTGGTGGATATGCACCTCAAGACCCCCATGTATTTTTTCCTTCGGAATTTTTCCTTCTTAGAAATTTCCTACACTTCCACATGCATCCCTAAATTGTTGGTTGCTATGGCAACTGGGGACAAAACCATTTCCTATAACAATTGTGTTACTCAAGTGTTTTTTGCTTTTCTTTTTGGTGCATCTGAATTTTACTTGCTGGCAGCCATGTCCTATGACCGCTATGTGGCCATCTGTAAGCCCCTGCATTACATGACCATTATGAGCAGTAAGATCTGCATACAACTTGTCTTCTGTTGTTGGCTTGCTGGGTTTTTAGTCATCTTTCCACCTCTCCTCCTAGGCATAAACCTTACTTCTGTGCCTCCAACATTGTTGACCATTTCTACTGTGATACAACTCCCCTGCTGCAGATCTCCTGCTCAGACACACAGCTCTTAGAGACCATGGGATTCATTTGTGCAGCAGTGACACTTGTGATCACGTTGGTAATGGTGATAATCTCCTACAGCTTTATTGCACTGACAATCCTAAAAATCCCTTCAGCTAATCAGAGGAAAAAGGCTTTTTCAACATGTTCCTCTCACATGATTGTGATATCGCTTTCTTATGGCAGCTGTATCTTCATGTATGTTAAGCCATCAGTCAAACAAAGAATATCTTTTTCCAAGGGAATTGCACTGCTCAATACCTCCATTGCTCCACTTTTAAATCCTTTCATCTACACTTTAAGGAACCAGCAAGCGAAAAAAGCCTTTATGAACATGATACATACGGTTGTTTCTTTCTCAAGAAAATGAACATCCTATTGCATAATATATTATGAAAATGAGCAAAAAAGTCTCAAATAATACCAGCATATTCAATAGTAGCTTTCAATACATAGTTTTCTCTTTTTTTCCTTTAAACCTATGATATTCATCTTAATCTCTTTTTGTTAAGTTTATTTAGTTTTGAGAGAGAGAGACAGAGAGCATGAGCAGAGGAGGGGGAGAGAAAGGGAGAGAGAGAATTCCAATCTGTCAGTGCACAGTCCGATGCAGGGCTTGAACTCATGAAAGGTGAGATTTTGACCTGAGCCTGAAATCGTCAATGCACAAACAACTGTGTCATCCAAATGCCTCTAATCTTAAATTCTGTCAAGTTTTATTTACAAAGATCTTTGTTTCACAGAAGTTCTCTATATGTCACTAGATATATATTTTTTCTCATCTCACCTCCTTTTCCTCTGGTTATATAAAATAAAGAGATCTATATTTTTCAGTCTGTCTCTTTTGTTTTTAATTTCTAGCTAGTGAAGACCTTAAAATGTTTAATTTGAATTATATTTAATATAGCACACAATTCAAAGGTTATTACTATATTTATTTGTGATCAAGTTTTTTAAATCAGTGAGTTGTTCACTTATTTAATTACTTATTTTATTTACTTAAAATTAATATGTGTTTATATTTGTATAATACAATTTATAATACTAATTGTATATAAAGTAATTAAAATACAGTTTTAATAGAGATTAGCCATCAGTGGCAATGTACACCTTTGAAATTTTTTGTTTATTAAACTGTGATTGGTTTGCTAAAGTGTGGTCTATAGAAACTAGTTAGTTAGAAGAAAATATTTTAAAATTATAGTATCTTACGAAGAAGAATAACATATAGGCGGGAAGAAAACTACATATAACATGTAATTGACTGGACAATATTAGATGTTTAGGTAAAACTTGTAGAATAAATAGCATCTCAGAAGATATTTGGGTCACAAATATGATTTTGAGAATAATTGCTATTTAAATAATTGTTTGCATTTTTCCTTGACTATTATATGAACACATTTTTTTCATTTTGAAAAAAACAGATTTAATGCTCCTGGAGCATTATCTAACTTTTAGAAATTATAAAAGTACAGAATAAAATGCATATATATATGTATATATGTAGCTCATATACATATATATAACATATTAAGATAATCTAATACATTTGACCCTTGAACAACATACGGATTAGGGACACTGCCCCCATGAGAAGTAAAATCCATATATAACTTTTTACTCCCCCAAAACTTAACTGCTAATAGACTACTGTTGACAGGAAGTCTTTCTTGATAACTCAACTAGTCTATTAACACATATTTTGTATGTTATATTATATATTATATTCATATTTTGTATGTTATATTATATATTGTATTCTTATGATAGATTAGCTCAAAAAAAGAACATATTCTTATAAAAATCATATGGAAAAATATATTTACAGTACTATATGTATTTATTTAAAAAATAAGTGGAAGTGTGCATGTTCAGCTTAAATCCATGTTGTTCAAGAGTCAACAGTACAAGTAAAACCTAATCCAAGGCTGTCTCAATAGTCTGATTACTTTGATTCTATTAATGTGCCAAATACAATGAGTTTGCTTAAAATATACTGTCCAAGTTAAATCACTGATTTATTTTTGAGCTATTCTAAAAAATGTTCTTATGTATTTTAAAATATCTGTCACCCATGAATTATTTACTGTGGATTCCCTAAATCTTAATAAGGGTCAAGCACTTCTAAACTAAGACTTCCCCATTTCCTACTTCTTCATACTCCCAGATTAAAGTTGCATCACCTGCCGTCTCTGTTATTTGTCTATGACCTATCACCATATATTATGTCTACTAGAACTGCTTACATTTGGCCTCTAGATCCTGACTCCCTAGAGAGTTTAATGATACCAGTTTTGGTTTTGGTTTTTATCTTAAATTTGTCTTTAACAGGTAGCATAACTTTAAATGCAGGTGCAACTCATTTCTTGAGAGAGCTTCCACCAGAAGCACTGAAATCTTTCCCTAAAACACTTTCGGTATTCTGCTCTAGTGTTGTAGGCTGGACAACAAATATGGTATAAAAATAATATTTACAATATGTTGATTACCCACGAAACTACATGCACTGTTTTATATAAATCACATAATTCTGGAAACAACTTTGTAGTAAGATTATTATTATCATTGTGCCTAGTAGCAAGAGATAGCTCAGAGAGACTAAGATCATTTTGAAAGATACACAGCTGTAAAGGTTAGTGAAAATTTAAAGTCACGTATGCTTAGTTTCCATTACTCCATCTGAAGATCTTAATATCTATCTTGACCTATCTTGATATCTATTAAATATTTACCTTAAGCTTATTCTCTGGATACTTTTGAGCTGTCTGGTAGATGTCTGGCATTTAACATAATGAGTATTCTGAATGACGACTAAAGGAGTATTAGTAGTGTCACTTTTACTCTGCTTGCCATCATCCTTCCCTAAAGTTCCCACATTCTGTTCCCACATTCAATATTTTCCTGTCTCAGCTGTCCTGAGCCATCTACATACTCAATTAAAATATCACCTTTCTTAAGATCATTATCTATTTGTTCAAGGCAGACTAAGTCATACCACTCTCTAGGCAAATTCATCCTTAAAACACTATTTATTTATTTATTTTTGGAACACGATGGCATCTGTCTTACAAAGATCATTCTAATTTACCAGTAGATTTGCTCATAACATTAGCTGGTTTCAATTAATTTTTCCCAAATAAATTCTAATCGGTATGGATTTCTCCATCTGATTATCCTCACACACTTGCTTTTGTTCTTTCATCAAATCAAATTAATCTTCCCAAACTTAACTAAAACCCTATGATTGCCTTATATATAACTCAAAAGACATCTATGGAAACTACCATGATTTGTCTCAAGAAACATATCTCACATTTTGGTCAATTAAACCCCTTCCCCTCCAAATAAAAATTTTTATTTGCATATTTCTTTTTGTAAACATAGCATCAATATTTTTATTAAGCTGAAAATTCATTTAAAGTTAAATTGTCTTGACATTAATGTATGAGACGGTACAGATAATGCTCCCATAAAAATAAGTGCTAGACAGACTGGTCTTTTTCTGAAAATCTCAAATGTAATTTCCTAAAGTTTAGAATACTTTGCTTATCCTTAATATTTCCTTTTCCCCAAAGATAGCATAATTGCAATATTCAAATCATCTAACAAGTTTCTATCAATTTTTGTCATCAGTTTGCCATAATGAGAAATTTTCAGTTATGATGCCATCTTTTTAAATTTTATTTACTTAGATGAATTTTATATCTCATTTATGATACTACCTACTGAGACTAAATTATGTTTCCCATTGTGCTGAAAATACTTGACATATTCTCTTCCTAATAAATGTCTCCTTGCTTATTTTCCAATCTGAACTTAAAAAGCACCATCTTTGTCTACATTTAGCTATTAATCCCATCACTACTTTTTTTTTCTTTACTTTTTCTCCTCAACACTCTTACTGTTCTGTAATCTACCAGTTCACTAACTCTACTCACATGCCACCTTTACAAAGTCATGAGTCATCTTTTTATTATCTTTTTTCTGTATCTCATAAATATTTAGCACAGTTGATCACTGCATTCTATTTAATGTAATTTATTTGCCTGGTTAAAGAAAATATAATTTTGTAGGTTTCCCTGACCATCCTGGCAGTCCTTTCTCATTTCTTTTGCTGGTTTCTCCTGTGATTGATTCCTAAATATTAGAAGCTCCAGTGTCCCTAGCTCCATCGAAACTCCTTCTTTTTGTTATCTTTGTGCTCTACTCATTTCCCTAATGATGCATCACACCTAATTCCAAATTTTGTGTGTGTGTGTGTGTGTATGTAGAATAGCTAAAAATGTCCCAATTGTTGGCAAATGCCAAAATATAGATTGAAGAAGCTCAGAAACCACAAGCAGGAAAAAAAAAAACCCAAACTAGGCATATATATTTTTGAAATTGATGAAAAACCAAGGCAAAAAGATAATCTTGAAAGAAATGAAGGGAAAAATGTATATCACTTACATAAGAATAAAATAACAACCAGGACTGATCTCATCAGGAGCAATGCAAGCAGGAAGATAGCTGGGTGACTATCTAGAATCCTACATACAAAAATGAAAGTGAAATGAAAACTTTCTCAGGTAAACTAAAACCAAGAGAATATGTTACCAGTATATGTATCGCACAGGAAACGTTAAAGGATTTTCTTCCAGTATAAACAAAATGATAGAAGTTACAAACTGGAAATTTCTCAAAGAACAAAAAGCTCCAAAAGAATAAAGGAAGATAAAATTTAATCTGTGTTCTCACCTGAACTGCTCTAAATTATATGTGGCTGAAGATATGACGATAATGGATTGGGCATTAATTTAAATAGAAGAATATGGCAAAATGCATAATGAAAAAGAGGGATGAATTAGGGATTTATGATCATAATTTGCTTAAGCTCAATGTGTTATAAATTGTTTGCCATAGGCACAGAATATTTTGAAATATATGTTCTAAACCACTGGACAAATGGAAAAAGAGTTTAACATTTTTGAAATACTTGTAAATAAAGAATACTCTTAATATGCTATTAGGGAGTAAGTTAAAAGGCTAAATTGAAAACTCATGAGCACATGTCCATACTGACATACATAAATGTAGGTGAAGGAACACATCTTCCTTATGGAAGAATTCCAAAAATATGTAGAAATACTGATTTTTCCAGGGTGTAGAGTGTATTTAACCTCCTTACTTCCTTAGACATGGGCTATTTTAGTGACTTGCTTACAAGAAGAAATTATAGACACGAAAAATAAAGCTTTTTTTTTTTTAACTGCAAGATTCCACTTTAAAGAAGCTATCAAGCTTGACATTTTGTAGTATTTTTTTCTCTAATCACATCTGATAAATCCTAAGTGGCAAGCAATGGATGCCTGAGACCACAAGTACAAAGCTGTAGATAACTGATGAAGAAGCCTAGAAAAAATTCCTACTATCTCCTAATCTCTGTAAATATCTGACATTTATGATTTGCCGAAAGGGAAGAGCCTGGATAAATACCTAGGCTTTTACTTGAGATCACTGACATCTTACACCTAAGAATAAGCACAAGGAATTTATCATTTCTCAAAAAGCATGGAACACAGATTTGAATAATCTCATTCCTTTTTGCTTTCAATGAGTGCCAGAATGAATGAAATCCTACTTGGTGGAGTAAATCATCATCCATACCATTAATATTTGCATACAGTTTTGAGTACACAATAAAAATTCACAAGCATATCAGAGGGGGATTCAAATGACCAAACCACGAACTTAATAGAGATACTGTGAGACCTGAGAAGATCTACATATATTTAGGACACAGTCTGTAAAATAATTATACACAAGTTGCAAAGAAGTCTAGCTACAGACATTGATACATATTCCATTAATATAGAGGATGTGGAGAATGCTTGAGTATTATGAAATATCAGTTTAAGATTCACTAGATTATATCTAGTATTTGGAGTAAAGACAGCTTTCATAAAGAAACTGAGGTCATATATGACATGAAATATTGGGTGTATCTAGAAGATTAACGGTGATGCATGTGGCCTGAAACACAATGTTTTCTACCACAGGTTAACAAATTCTCCAACTAATATTGTCACTTTTCATTGCCAACAAAAATGTCCCCCCCCCCGTTTTGAAATCTTTATCGATAAATTGGAATTCAAAACATGACTGTGCAGAAGAGCAATCACAGAGAGATTCTCTGTGCAGAGAGAAACCACTACTGAATTCTCAGGAGAGACAGTTAAAAGTAGTTTTTAAAAAATATTTTTTTTATTTTAAAAGTATTTGGTGGCTGGGGAGAACTTTTGTATAATATATAAATTTATGATCCTTTGGGAATAGTGTTTTTAGATCTTATCCTCCTGAGCATTCTTCATAAACTTCAGATATTTTCCTTCAGGGAACAGAAAGCACAAATAATCCATAGGATCAAGTGTTCATTCATTTTATATGGCCTTGACAAAATACATGGAAAAATATTCAATAAAAAACACAAGTAAATTGTAGCAATGGGAAGATTTAATATACTATTCAAAAAATTTGCAAAAAAACCCACCACCACCACCACCAACAAAAAACTACAGCTAACCAAGCCATTTACAAAGTTGCCTTAAATAGATAAGAAAAAACAATCATAGATTGTGGGGTAGAGGGAGGTCCATTCAGTGGGAGAATGGAATATCAATGTGGTCTGTTCAGCATGATGATAAAAGATTTAAATATTGAAACAGATAATTTTATTGGAGGAAATCTGTATATATATCTTCTTTAAAAAGTGGTTGAATTTTTAGGTCTTTGGCAGAATGATTTAAGACTCAAAAAAGAAAAACAAAAAAAGAGAGAAAAGAATTGGTATGTCTAAAATTTTAAAACCATATTTCTTATTAGAGTACTTTAATCTATGTTTATCCTTTTTTTACCATAAAGTAATTAATTTTTTTCTAACCTCTTAAATTTTGATTGTAGGGAAAATGTTGAATAAAACAAATGGGATACAGTGAAAATTTAGTACTGAAAAATGTTTTTAAGTTTCACCAGTATTCACAATATCTAACAAAATCATTATACTCAATGATCTAATGGTTCTGTAATATGAGCTTTGTTAATTTTTGTACAATGTGTGTTGGGGATATTTGTGTGTATAAAGGTTAACATTGGGCAAAGAAATAATTTGACATAATGAAATTCTTATTTCAGTATGTTAGATATATGAATACCTACGTTTGTTGCCATTGGAATATTTTGAGTAAATGAAGAAAAATATGAAATAGATTGCTTCACAATTATGTGAATATAAAAGGAATGTCTAGGAGAAACAAAAGTCCCTTCTTGTCATTTAATTATGTCTAAAATATTAACATGATTTTGACAGATCTCATTTTTTATCTTAGAATTATACTGTAAATGCCTCAGATGTAATTGGAAACACCTTTTATGTGCCCATATATGTTTATTCTTACTTATGCATATGCTTTTTAATACTAAGTTATGTTTTTCAGGTTGGAAAAAATGACCTTGGTATCATTAAACAGAAAATATTGTCTTATCTAGTGCCCAAACCCAAACCTCAATTATTTTACTGTGCTTGATGATGAAATTACCAGGAAATAAATTATACAAATATTTTTAGAGAAACTGACTATCATCTCTTCTATAATTATTTGTACAAGATGTTTTACTTTTAAGGTGATGAGTTGGAAAATACACTCATTCAAACCTAATCCTTATCTACAATTGACTAACCTAGCAAACCTGAAAGTATGATTATCTCAAAGTATGTCAGTATTGAAAACAGTATTTTATAGCTAATATTTATTTAATTATGGGTTAGCTAAACATTTGAATATCCTCATGATAGGAAAATATATGCTTCCTAAAATTTGTGTCAGTACTATTCTGAGATTCATTATGTGTTTAAAATTTATCAGATACTCATTCCTCATCTCTTTCAGGCCATGCTGATCTCAAAATTGTTCATCTTTTCAGTCTGTATTTTAAACAAAGAATAAAATGGTAAGTGTAAATCGTAGAAGCAGATGGGGAAAAATTTTACTGGTGAACATTTTCACCTTATAATTTTTACTTACTAAGTTATGCATTTTAGTTACCAATTTACATATTTTATATTTAAAAAATTTTTCTTACTAATTTGCATTTTTAAATGTTTATTTTTTTCTCAAGCTCTATCCTGTCTTTAAAAACCCTACTTACTTTGTTAGGTTTCTGTATAGCTTTGCCTTTATCTTTCTCTTCTCTTTACCTCTAACATCTCAAACAATATCCTGAACACTAATCTGTATATTTCTGTCTGCATCTGTATCATTTATTCTCATTTTCACCTTATTTTACTTGACCTATTCTAATAATATAATATATACAGGGAAACTGAACATTTTTTGTTATACAAACTGAAATTACCAAATTGTGCCCATTGATTTTGTTCCAGGGTAGAAACTGGGAAAGGTGGATTTGGAGGAAACGGAAACACAAATAAGGATGGCAAATAAATATCTTCCCAGTGCCTCGAAGTCACTTATCTGAAATTGTATCCCATTAGCCATGAAAGTAAATGACTCAAGAGCCAGGCATTTGAGTTGAATAGTTTAGTAAAATGGTAAAGTTAAAGCAGCCCTGTTTATTGATGACTGCAAAGGGTGCCTTTCTGTGTGTGTGTGTGTGTGTGTGTTTGTGTGTCTGTGTCTGTGTCTGTGTGTATGTGTGTGTGTGTTAAATGTGCTAAAAGCAATAGATGGGCTGCTATACTTTCAATGACAGGTACCATTTAGTTTCCAGTATGCAAAACTTTTAATTGAACAGGAAATGGCACCCATTCCAATTCTTGTGTAAATTCAAGAGAGGAAAAGCATTTTTTTGTTTGAATAGTCCTTCTAAATTGCATCTAATTTATTTATTTAAAAATCAATAATTTCTACCATCATAGAAGTTATTCTCCAATAGAATTACAAACTACAGATGGAGCTCTCTGTTCAGATACTTGGAAATGGAAATTATTGTTCTTCCTGGGATAAATATCTAAGTATGGATGAGTATTATGTGACTCTGAAACATCACTTTGCTAACTTGCACCAAACACTATTTATGACTGCTATTTTTCCACTGGAAACATTGATTTGTTTCTTTTTTTTTTCTTTTTCCTTTACTATTTAAACCTGGAAAGGTAGAGGACAGTAATGGGAAACCATACACAAGTGACAGTGTTTATCCTGGCAGGTTTGACTGATGATCCCCAACTGACAGTTGTGCTGTTTGTCTTCCTGCTTCTCACCTACTTGCTAAGCGTCACTGGCAATCTGCTCATCATCACACTCACCCTGGTGGATATGCACCTCAAGACCCCCATGTATTTTTTCCTTCGGAATTTTTCCTTTTTAGAAATTTCCTACACTTCCACATGCATCCCTAAATTGTTGGTTGCTATGGCAACTGGGGACAAAACCATTTCCTATAACAATTGTGTTACTCAAGTGTTTTTTGCTTTTCTTTTTGGTGCATCTGAATTTTACTTGCTGGCAGCCATGTCCTATGACCGCTATGTGGCCATCTGTAAGCCCCTGCATTACATGACCATTATGAGCAGTAAGATCTGCATACAACTTGTCTTCTGTTGTTGGCTTGCTGGGTTTTTAGTCATCTTTCCACCTCTCCTCCTAGGCATAAACCTTGACTTCTGTGCCTCCAACATTGTTGACCATTTCTACTGTGATACAACTCCCCTGCTGCAGATCTCCTGCTCAGACACACAGCTCTTAGAGACCATGGGATTCATTTGTGCAGCAGTGACACTTGTGATCACGTTGGTAATGGTGATAATCTCCTACAGCTTTATTGCACTGACAATCCTAAAAATCCCTTCAGCTAATCAGAGGAAAAAGGCTTTTTCAACATGTTCCTCTCACATGATTGTGATATCGCTTTCTTATGGCAGCTGTATCTTCATGTATGTTAAGCCATCAGTCAAACAAAGAATATCTTTTTCCAAGGGAATTGCACTGCTCAATACCTCCATTGCTCCACTTTTAAATCCTTTCATCTACACTTTAAGGAATGAGCAAGTGAAAAAAGCCTTTATGAACATGATACACACGGTTGTTTCTTTCTCAAGAAAATGAACATCCTATTGAATAATGTATAGTGCAAATGAACAAAGGAATACCTAATAATATCAATGAATCTAATTATAGCTTCCAATTCATAGTTTCTTTCAATGTTTTTTGCTTTCGTGTCTTTATATTCATCTTTATGTGTTCTCAAGCTATATTTACACAAAAATCTTTGCTCCAAAGAAGGTAATGTTTTTATATCCTTTAAGAGATATTTTTTTCTCTTCTCACTTCCATTTCCTATGAATATCTGAATGAAATGGAGTTGAGAGTTTCAATCTGTCTCTGTTGTCTTTTCTGCTAGTCAAGAATCAAAATATCTTTTTATTTATATTTGACGTAACATGCAATGAAATTCTTACATATTTATTTATTTTTGTTGAACCTACTTACAACTAATATTCATCTATAGTTTTTGTAATACTACCAATTATTGCTGCATACTCTAATGAAATGAGAGAAAAATTGTGGCAGAGATTAAAGATTAGTGTTGATGCTCAAATTAGAAAATCTTGTCAATTTAAAAATTGTTCATGTGTGTAAGTACATCCTTTAGAAATTAGTTTTTCAGTTTCTATTAGGCAATTGTAATAATTTACAAGTATATCAGTTATAGGTGACAAAATCTGTTACTTCACTGCTATATTTTAAAAATTAATTTTGAAATACAAACTTACTCGGTATTTCTATGGTCAAAAAAACTCTCTTCTAAAAAGCCATTCTAAAAGGCTTTATTTATATATTTTTAATGTCTGCCAAGTGCTAGTTATTTACCATGGAGGATATTAACATTATTATTAACATTATGCACTGTAGAAGCAATAGGTCGATGAGGCTAAAATCAGTTTGAGGGATATACAGTTCAAAAGATTAGTGAAAACTTAAACTCAAGGAGGCTTAGTTTTCATCTGTCCAGTTGAAGATTTTGAGATCTTCTAAACATATATCTTTAGCCTAATCTCTGGACAGTCCTGAGTTGTGGTAGAGGACATTTCTTTACATTGTGAAAACTCTGAAAACAAACTAAGGGTATTAACAATATTACTTTTGCTTGCAATCATCCTTACCGAAATTGCTAAGGTTGTACCAATCCATCTAAACATCCAATTTGAATAACATCTTTCTTTAAGAATATTCTGTCTTTTCAAATTATAGTTAATCACTTAGTTCTTTTTGCAATTTCATCCTTAATACATAGTCTTTTGAGTATCTCAATGACATCTGTTCTACAAGGTTATTATAATTTGCCAGTTGATCTGCCCATAATTTAGCAGTTTCAAATTAATTTTTCCAAAATAAATTATAATAGATATGGACTTCTCCATTTGATTAAGGTCACAGTCTTGCTTGTGTTCAATTATCAAATTAGACTTCCAGAATTTAAATAAAATACCGATGATCAAAAGACTCATATTTGTTATCCAAAAGAATCTATGGAAACTCCCACACTTTGTCTCAAGAACTATCTCAACGTTTCTTGGTCAATTAAAAATTAATATAAAATTATTTCTCCTCTAAAAATTTTTTTGTCATTGCCATTGTATGAATACAACATCTGTATTTTATTAGGTTAAACATTACTTAAAGTTAAGTCAATTTGGCATTAACCTATGATTAGAGTCTCTAAAAAGTACAGGTATTTCTCCCATAAAAATAAGTTCTTTGCAGAAATTTGTTTTTTTTCTAAATATCTCAAATGTAATTTCCTAATTGTATTTTTCTCATTTTTTCCCTATTTCTCATTTTTAATGCTCTTTTACCCAATATGACATAGTAATATCAGAATGTCTAACAAATCTCTATTTATTTTTAATTAGTTGGTTATACTTTGAAATTTTTAGAAACAAATACCCTCTTATTTATTAAGATTTAAAATTATTCATAATATTATTTACTTAAAGCTGAGTTTTCCATTGTGATCAAATTCTTCGAAATATTCTATTCCTAATGTCTCCTTGCTTGTTTTATAATCTGAATTTTAAAAAGCATCAGCTTTAGCCTACATTTGGCTATTACTGTCATCACTACTTTTAAACTCATATTCTATCCTCAACCCTCTTTCATTAGTTTAAATCCCAACAGCTCAATAAACTGTGTCTTTCAAACTCTTAGTTTTTCAAAGACATGAGTCTTCTTTTTATTGTTATCTCGCTCAATCTCAGCAATATTTAGCACAACTAATCACTCTGAGCAATGTAAAACATGTGCCTGGAATAACCCACACCAGCAATCCAAGGCCGTCCCTGGGGTGCAGTGTGGGGGGAGTCCCATTTCAAAATATAGTGGTGGACTTCACTGAGCTTTGTTGGGTCTGAGGCTGTAAATATCTGTTGGTCTTGTGTGCACTTTCTCAGGCTGGGTGGAAACCTTCCCTACTCACACAGAAAAGGCACATAAAGTGGTCCAACTTCTTCTAAAATAAATCATTCCTCGATTTGGGATCCCTATCACTATGGGGTCAGATAATAGGCCAGGATTGTGGCTGAGGTGGTGCAGCTGGTGGCAAAGGGTTAGAAATCCCCTGGAAGTTACACAGGGCATACTGACCCCAGAGCTCCTGGAAGGTGGAATGAATGAATGGAACCCTGAAGCTGCAATTAAGTAAACTATGTCAGGAAACCTACCTACACTGGGACTAGGTGTTGCCAATTGCCTTGTTGAAATTCAGCCGTAGCCCCCCTAAGCAGATGGGATTACCCTTATGAAATCCTTTATGGGAGCCCTCCCCTCATTATCAAGTGCATCACGGGGGGATCTAAATGAGATAGGCAATCTAATGCTAAGGCAACAGATGTGGGCCCTTGGGTCCTGGAACTGCTGAGTTAAGGAGCGATTACCTGTGATTCTGACCACAGACCGCACCCCTTTAAATGAGGAGATGCTGGGGGCGCCTGGGTGGCTCAGTTGGTTAAGTGCTTCGGCTCAGGTCATGATCTCACCGGTTTGGGGTTTGAGCCCTGCGTCAGGCTCTGTGCTGACAGCTAGCTCAGAGCCTGGAGACTGCTTCAGATTCTGTGTCTCCCTCTCTTTCTGACCCTCCCCTGCTCATGTTCTCTCTCTCTTCCCTCTCTCTCTCTCTCTCTCAGAAATAAATGAAAACATTAAAAAATTAAGTGAGGAGATGCTGTATGAGTGAAGCAGTGGAATGTCCAACTCCCCAAAACCCCTGTGGAGAGGTCATTTTGTCCATCCCTACTGCAGTAAAGATAGCTGAGGTGGGTCCCTGGATTCACCACAGCAGAGTCAAGCTGGCATCCTGAAACTGGTGGAGCATTCCTGATCCACCAATGCCATGCAAGCTGACCATACAGAAGAAGCAATCTGCAACTCCAGAGGTTCTGGGGACAGTAGCCCTTCTTTAGTCACTCTAGAAGTTGACTAGTCTATGCATGGCAGAAGTTTGCTATCCAGAAGAACAAATGGACTGTCCTTATTTTCTATATCTGTTTCCTTACTGTGATGCACTGTCACCCCTTGTTTCTCACTGTTATTGTGATTCTTGCTCTACTCTTTGCAATAGGATTGGCAGACGCTGCCCCCACTGGCTGGGAGTATGGTGAGAGGTTTCTATTAATACTCACCTTCCTTTTGAGGATAGGATGCTTTGTAGGTATTGGTTGCTTCTAATCAGACCCCTTCTGTAGACCTAGATTCCTCATCATGTGACCCATGTATTCACATAACCAGGTCAGGCCAAGGAGTCACTTGGACCTTACTATACCATATTCACTTTTCATGCCAGGGTAAGGTCCTGGGGACCCACAGACAAAATAAGACCACCTATTCTATCTGCCGACAGGAGAATCAATACACTCGTTTCAACCCACAGTACTCCCCAGTGCAGGAATAGCTAAAAGTGCAGAGTCACCCCAAGACAGGCGCCACCAGTGTGGGCCAACTAACTAACAAAACTCAAATTACCAATCCAAACCAGCCAGTGTCTGTATTCTTTGATGCATGTACAGCCATAAATAACATATTGCCAAATGGTGTGCCATGCAGAGGTCTGACATGGGAACAAGAGTACCAGCACAATGACAAGTACATGTGTGAGGAGTCTGGTTTGTGTGGCCACTGGCCCCATCCACCTCAATGCTTCTGTCCTTGTTGGAGCTGTGTCACATGTGCTACCTGGTATCCTAAAGACAAAATAGCACTCCTCCAAAAGGGTGTGGCTGAGTCAGATTGTCAATAGCAAACCTGTAACTCCAGTGATTTTACCGTACTTGACTCAGGAGACTCAACTGGAAAATGGACCATCAGATTATTATGCTTATCTATGGGCAGGGCACCAGATTCCAAAACCCCGTTATATTTTAAGAGTTACAGTTACATATATGGCCATGACCATATATGTAAGACCAAATCTTTCACTCCTTTTATGAAGAAATGGAAAACGGCCATTCTACTGTCTCTGTCATGATGACAATCTGTTTCTAGCCCTAGTAGAGACTATAGTCCAGACTCTAAAGGTCTCTTCTTGTTATGTACATAGGGTAACTAACATAGGGGATCAATGGCCATGGGAGGATGGAGAATTAGATTCTTACTAACCTTATAATGGAACAGAATATACCAGTCTTATTACTGGGGTGTGGCTCCTCAAAAACCTCAATTATAAGGAAAAGCTGCCTTGACTGATGGGGAAGAAAGCTTACCATCCCTGTTGGAAGCTTAACATGCCTAACCCAAGGTTTTATAACTCAATTGCCTGGGAACCCAATGGTGGGGCGCCCCAGATCACCTTGGGCCAGATCTCCACCCCTTGTCTAACTTCTCTCATCTCCAAGAGGCCTGGGATAATGTCAATGCAGCCATCGAATGGCAGGCCCCTGGTGGACTATACCAGATATGTGGAAAGACAGCCTATACAGTACATCCCTCAGGCTGGTCAGAGTCATATGTGCTGGGAACTATTCATCCATCTTTCTTCCTGCTCCCACTTGCCGGAGGGGAACATCTGGGAGTCCAAGTGTATGGGGACAGGGAGACTCAAAGGAAATTTACAAACTGGCATTTGGAAAGATGATGAATGACCTCCCAAGCATATAATCCAATATTATGGCCCTGCCACCTGGGCACAGAAAGGGTCCTGGGGCTACTGCACTCCCATTTACATGCTAAACCACTCCCATTTACATGTTAAACCACATAACCAGATGACAAGTGGTTGTAGAAATTATAACCAATGAAACTGCCAGAACACTTAACTGCACACAGCAAAATATTTTTAATAAGATCTAAAACATAAACAATTTAAAATAATTGGTATTTAGAGTTCAAGAAATATTTATCTAATAATTTTTGTGTGTTAGAAAATTTTGAATATATTTATTATTTTTTAATCCTCACAGCTTTCATTGATATTTCTTTTCGTAAAATAGAATTTATTGTTAAATTGGCTAACATGCAGTCTGTAAAGTGTGCTCTTGGTTTTTGGGGTAGATTCTCATCATTCATTGCTTACACACAACACCCAGTGCTTATCCCACAAGTGCCCTCCTCAGTACCCATCACCCATTTTCCCTTCTCCCCAACCCCTCTCATCAACTCTCACCTTGTTCTCTGTATTGAAGAGTGTCTTGTGGTTTGCCTCCCTCCCTCTCTGTTTGTAACTATTCTTTTTCCCCTTCCCTTCCCCCATGGTCTTCTGTTAAGTTTCTCAAGATCCACATATGAGTGAAAACATGATATCTCTCTTTCTCGGACTGACTTATTTTACTCAGGAACCTTCCAGTTCCATCCATATTGCTGCAAATGACATGATTTCATTCTTTCTCATTGCCAAAAGAAGTGCTTTACCTAATAATTTAAAGCAGAAGTACAGGGGATCATGGGCTGAAAAACTGATTGGAGGAAATATCCAGAATTATTTTTACAAAAAGTGGACGGAACATGCATTCTTCCTATAAAACACAGTAAAACACAGTAAAACTGTGTAGTCACTATGGAAAACAGTCTGGTATGGTGTGTGGACTAGAGATGTTTAGGACAATTTTGTGTTATTTTCATAGGTAGAGAGTCCACTGAAACCTGACTTATAGAATAGCAGTCTATCACAAAGAGTAATAAACACAAATATAGGTTTTTGTTTCTCTTGGTCTTTATTTTTATATGACTCCATTAATGCAATAGGTTATCCTTTAGGAAAGCCTACATTAAAAGAAAACAAATTCAGAAACTTTCATAGAATTCGTGAAATTTTGGGTAGAAATTATATGAATGAATGTTTAGAGGCTGTTAACTGCTGATTTACAATACTGAAGGAGGTTGGACGTCAGTAACAACGTGTTTATGAGGATATTAAGATAGTAGGTATCTCTATAGTCTTTCCTCATTAATTCTCATTTTTTCCTTCTCCCCTCCTCCTCCCCCTTTTTCACAGAAGTCAGCTATGAGAAACCACACAAGAGTAACAGCCTTTATTTTTCTTGGACTGACCAGTAATCCACAATTATAGGAGGTCACGTTTCTTCCCTCTCTCTCTCTCTCTCTCTCTCTCTCAATCTCTCTCTCTCTCGATTTAATCTACATTTGGGTGTCAGGGAATCTAACCAAAATCACCCTCATCCTATTGGACTTTCATCCAAAGACACCCATGTATTTCTTCCTCCAAAATTTCTTATTTTTAGAAATCTCATTTGCAACTACCTGCATCCCCAAATTTCTTGTCATTAGAGCAACAAGTGATAATGAAGTAGGGATGCTGAAGGGTATCCATGTTAGAAAGGCTCCTGCTGGCTTTCTGCTAGGCCTCATATACTCATGTTTCCTACTTTGCTTCTGAATAAGCCAATAAAGCTATCTTCCCGTTTCAAGAGGAAGAAAGAAAGTTAATCATTCTCTGAGTTTCGTCCTAGGCTCAAACACCTGATAACACCCAAGAACCAGATTCAAAAATATACTAGGACATGTGCTCCAAACAAACCTCAGCTGACACTGGCATCAATACCCCTACCTTTGGTAATTTATGGAATAACACTTATTCCATAATTGTTACGGACAATTATGTTCACCTGACATTTGCTTTTCCCTGGATTCCTGGATGAACATGCACCCTAGACCCTTTTCTAATATAAATACCTAGGCCCACCCCCAAAAAAAATTGACTACTCTCCTTTCTTTTCCAAGTCTCTCAGACACTCCATCTGTGTGTGTGTGTGTGTGTGTGTGTGTGTGTGTGTGTGTGTTTCATTCATGCTATTCAATAAACTCTTTTCCTACTTTCCTTGGCTTGCAATTGATTTCTGCCCTGCGTGAAGCCAAGGACCCTCTTGGCTGGTCCCGTAGGACCCTCCTCTGAGGCCTGCCTGCATCAATATGATCATTTCTCACAACAGTTGTGCAGAACAGATGTTTTATTCTTGCTTGGGTTCAATACAATTTTTTCTTCTGGTTCCTTAGGCAAATGTTTGTCTTTGGACTAGTACTTCACAGACTCTGGGCAGACTTCCTTAAAGATCTCTGTAGTCAACCTATTTGAATACTGTGACCGTTTTAGTGAATGAAAGGGTTTAAATAAGGTTACTCTCTTAATGATCAAACAATAACCTTGTTTTTCTGAGGGGTTGAAATTCCTAATTATGAAGCTTTCAGAAGAAATGGTAAATAGAATGACAAGAGTAGATCATTGGAAAAAATATTTTTCATAGTCTTAGAAGAGTCTTAGAATCATTACATGAAAGTAATAGTAAACATACTTTTAGTAGTAAATGAAAATAGAGTTTGCAAATGTGTAAGTCAAATGAGAATTTCCTGTTGCCCATGAATTGCTATTGAAGGACAAAACCCAAAGTATTCTTGTATATCAGATTCTAAATACTGCCACCAATAATTAGAGTCAGATGCATTTATACAGGGTTTATAATCAGATGGGAGTTTATTAACCTGATTACCATGAACAAAAGGAATAAGATATATGAAAGATAAGTTTCTATCACCTCCCTAAATCAACATTAAGGAATGGAATACCTACACAAAGGAAATGTATCTTTCTTGGCTGGACGTTTGCTGAATTTTTGAATATTAAGAGGTATGCTATTGTTGCCAAAAGAAAAGAACCTGTACATTATTTCCTCAGGTCAGAATTAACTAACATAATTTTGCTAGGTAGAAAAGAAACTGGAATTGAGGGAAAGATTTTGGCAAATTAACCTTTTATCAGGTAATGACACTCTGGTGTTATGAAAAACACTGAATTTACAACAATTTTAGAAAACGGATGGATAACATGGCATATATTGGTTGTATTCGAGACATAGGAATGGTAGGGACAAGAATAATAATCTTAAATTACATTTATAAGACTATCAAAGTGATTCTTACAGAAATTCTTTCAAAACCACTGACATACCAGGTTTAAGTCCAAAATACAATTTTCGTATACAGGTCCCTCCAACTTCTTTTGCCTTGTTACCTCTGCCTTTATAACAGTATATTAAGTGCTTATGGGACAATATTCTTGAATTGTGCAGAATAAGTGATATCTTTTACTGATGGCTAAGCAGTTCTAAGAGCATATATTTAATAAACTATGAGATGTGGATTAAATTTCTCCTACTTTATATACTGAAATTCTGAGGCAGAAAATTTTATGTATTCTTTGCAATATTCCACATTGTGTATATAAGGAAACTTTTACTGAACCCAGGCTGAATATCGCAAAAATCCTGTTTGAAACATTAGATATACTAATCTCCAAATGCGTGTAGTTATCTAATACCTCCGTGTTATTTGCATATATTTGTATCTTAATCATCTTTCCCTATGTGTATTTTTAGGCTCAACATAATTATTACTTTCTCCTAAAAGGCATTCTAGATCTCCAAAATTACTTAGAAGCTATACTATATGCCCTAAAGTATTTTAATATCCCTTTATTATCATACTAATTATACACTGTGTAGCAATATTGGAGTTATATGCTTATCTCCTTTAAGCTATGCAAACTTCTTAAAGGTAAGGTTGAGCCCCTTGCAATGTCTGAAATAAGGGAGATATACAACATATATTTGATTAACAAATTACATATAGCAAGTTATACTTATAAAAGGCATACTTTATTTAAAGTATGGTTTCTGCAGGTTAATATATAATAAAGAAATGTCATTCAAAGCTTCTGTTAATTACTTGAGGGAGTAAGTTATTGTAGCAGGTTGCTTTCATTAGGAAGAATAAAATGTATTGGTGGTACTGAGCTCCAAGATTCTTCAAGAGAATGTCCTATATGAGAGGTGCCTGGGTGTTTCAGTTGGTTAAATGTCAGACTTGATTTCTGCTCAGGTCATTGATCTCACGATTTGTGAATTCGATCCCGGTGGGGGCTCTGCACTAACAGTGCGGAGTTTGCTTGGGATTTTCTCTCTTCCTCTCTCTCTGCCCCTCCCCTGCTTGCTCTCTTCCCTCTCAAAAAATAACTAAAAAAAAATTAAAGGTGAAATAAAGAGAATATCCTATATAAGATAATAAGTAATGAGGTAGAGAAACATGATCACAAAATTGAATGAAACATTCTTTCTTGTTTTTATGATAAGATTGTGATTTGTAACATTTATTACAATTGTTTTTTTGAAAAATACAACATCTTTTGTAACATATCTCGGAAGACTTCTTTCACCTGCTGGTTCCTTAGGGTATAGATGAAGGGGTTTAGTAAAGGGGCAACTGAAGTATACAGCAAAGCTACACCTTTGGATAAAGTCACTCTTTCTTTGGCAGATGGTTTAATATACATAAAGATGCAGCTCCCATAAGTCATAGAAACAACAATCATATGGGAAGTACAGGTGGAAAAAGCTTTGCTCCTTTGCTGTGCTGAAGGGAATTTAATAATTGTCCTAATGATGCAACTGTAAGAGAGAATCACCAACAGCAATGTGATCACAAGTGTCACCACAGCGAAAATGAAAGACATCAATTCTAGGACACGTGTATCTGTGCAGGATATCTGCAGGATAGGCGAAGTTTCACACATAAAGTGATCAATTATTTTGGAAGCACAGAAATCCAGCTTGAGTCCCATGACCAATGGAGGAAAGATGATTAGGAATCCAGTTACCCAAGAGGAAAGTACAAGTTGATAGCACACTTTGCTGTTCATAATGATTGGGTAATGCAAGGGTTTACAGATGGCAACATACCGGTCGTAGGACATAGCAGCCAGAAGGTAAAACTCTGTAACTCCCAGTAAAAGAATAAAAAATAATTGAGCTGCACAATTATTATATGAGATGGTTTTTTCTCTAGTCACAATGGTTATCAAGTATCTGGGAATACACACTGTTGTGAATATGATTTCCAAAAATGAGAAATTACGGAGAAAGAAATACATTGGTGTCTTGAGGCGAGGATCTAGCAGGGTAAGGAGGATAATGATTAAGTTCCCCATCAAGCTCAATATGTAATTAAGAAATAGAAACATGAAAATCACAATTTGCAATTGTGGGTCATCTGACAATCCTTGGAGAATAAAATCTATTTCCATTGACCGGTTTTTCATTTTACTTTCATGAGACTTATTAAATACACATAAGAAAAAAAGACAAAAAATTAAACATATATATGAATATAATATAATGTAGTATAACATAAATTAACCTATATATACACATTAATCCTTATATATAAATACAAAAAAATCAAAATATATATGTTAGCCTAAATGCATATAAATTAACTTAAATATATAAATAAATTAACATAAATATATAAATAAATTAACATAAATATATAAACTAAATATATATACTAAATCTATAGTTTAACTTAATATATATAAATTAACTTAAATATTTATATATTTACCCAAAGCAGAAAGAGGCATAAATTCTTTAATTTATCAATTTGCAAGTGATTTCTCTAGTCTGAAATTCATGATACCACATAATTACATGCAACAGTCAATTCTAAATTCTTATCCATTAGTTCTCCTTATTATATTTCTCACAATTTTTCTCTGGAACTTGGATATTTTCTTTGATTAGTATGCATTTTTACCCATTCCCCTGAGTGGACTCAACAACTCTACATGCATAATTTAAAAAAAAAGAATATGAATTATTTTAAATGTACTTTTCTATCATTTTTATCCCACCTGTATAAATGCACTAAGTTGTTTTGTGTTTTAGAATGTGTTATCAGGGTGATTTTCAAAACAAGGATTTAGAATTATATTACAATTCCTGTGATAGCCAATGACAAGGCAGCATTGATTTACATTAATTAAATACAGTGAAATTTTTCTGCATTGAGAGTATATAATTATTTTTATGAATTTCCTTCACTGGCTTTGGTATATTAAAATGCAGAATTGTTTTTCAGTATATGCAATAAGTAAAAGCAGCACGTGACAAAAGCAGACAAGGTATTTTAATAAAAAAAACTGTCTCTTTTTTTCAATTAAGCTTTTTGAGGTGTATTCCTACATGTACCTACACAATTTGGATTGCTGTTTGTTTGCTGGTTTTACTTTCTCAATATTCTTTGTAAGATTATTGAATAATCCAGAAATTATAAGGAAGTAAAATCTGCCACCTCAATATGTCTCTTTGACTTGGTGATTACTTTAAGCAGATTATTTTTAAGAAATGAAAGACTCAGAGTGTTTTTCTTTTTATCCCCTCTTCAAATGCCTAAAAGAATTTTAGATAGAGGACATGCTCCAAAAAGGGAACTATCACCATAAATAACTACAGTGTAATGTGAGTTAGGTGTGGTAGAGAGGGAGGAAGTTAGCAAAGTCTGTTTGATGAAATTCTTCTGTATGTCCCATTGTTTCTGTTTGGCCGAGTAAACATTTGCTTACCAAACATTTACTCTTTTTAATTTTCCTTTGAATTGTCTTCCTTCTCTTTGAAGTTCCAGACCCTGGTATAACCTTCCTTATTAGTTCAGAATGGCATGGAAGCCCCAATTGCCTGACTGCCAATAATTCTTATATACTTATAGAGCTGCCCATAGATATGTAATTAATTTGATTTTCTCCTGTTAATCTGTCACATGTCAATTTAATTCTTAAACCAGCCAAAAGAATCTTGACTAGTAGAGTAAAATCCCCCTTCCCAACATTATATTACTACCTGTCCTTTCTATGTATAAGAATTCTACTTAATTCCATGTTATACTATCCCTTTTTATATTAAACATGCCAGTCTATTTCATAATACATATTACCAGCAGACTTTTAAAAGACATGGTCTACTAAAGCGTTCTTTGTATTTTTAGTCTTTTGTATTTGTCTTATTAATATTGTTATTTGTTTATTATTTTTTTTTGTTTGAGGAAAACATAAAACTAAGATGTTCCATGCTTAATGTGATTTTCTAAATTAGATATTAGGGAATAGCTTCACTATTTTTAACAGCAATTTGAAGACTTGCAGTCTTCAGCTACTAAGTGATCACAGACTCTTCTTATAAAAAATTATGTCCTTGTTATAATTCCCATCTTTGCTCTACCTCCGAGTTGAAGAGGTATGCTTAAGGAGTTATTGATACAATTTCTGTTACTGTGCAGGTCTAACAGAATGTTCCAGAACTATGTTATTTCAAATTTTAAAGAAAAGTTGCTCAGTATTTTTTCCACATCACTTTACCCAGGGCAATTCTTAACCAATAAAGAGAAACAGAGAAATTGAAAGTTAGATTCAGCTATATATAAATAAAATAGATTACAACATCTGTTAATACACAACCATAAAATGATGCTACTATTAAAAAATCTGTAAACCATAAAAATGTAGTAGGCAACTTCAACTTGAATTGGACTTGTGCATTTGACCTAATTTCTGATTTTGAAGTTGTTAAAATTGTAGTTGCCTTACCTTTTTGGATCTATTGTGCCTATTGTTCCCTTATATATGCATGGCAGAAATATATTTTAGCATAATTAATTATGACTTTACTCTCTTATATTTTATTTTTGTAATGTTTAGTTTTGAGAGAGAGAGCGCGCACGCACAAGCAGAGGAGAGGCACAGAGGGAGACACAGAATCTGAAGCTGACTCCAGGCTCTGAGCTGTCAGCACACAGCCCGACCTGGGGTTCTAACCCACAAACCATGAGATCATAACCCAAGCGTAAGTCGAATGCTTAACCGACTTACGGTTGAGCCACCCAGGTGCCCCATGATTTTATTCTCTTATGATCATATTTTATTATCTAATCTGGATATTTACTCTCATTGATTTTTGTAGGAGGAACTGTGTACATATGATGCTTCTGTAAAGAATTTCCTCTTTCCCTCAAATTCATACTTACTTTGAAGTTCAGAACTCAGGTGTTAACAATTTTAATGCACACCCATCTTCTATTCCAGATAAGTTGCATTTTGTGAAATTTTGTTGTTATGGTTGCTGCCATTACACTTTAAAATAAAATAAAATAAAATATGGCAACTGAAAACTCATGGCATCATTTAATGAAAGATAAGCAACGGTTCCAAGAAAGACTCCATATTGCTATCTGCACTCTTATGAAATGCTGCAGTTTTATCATTTTCTACTTACTACAGACTCAAGGGTTCTATTGAAACAAAACAAATGGGGGAAAAAACCCTCTTCTTTGGGGATCAAAGTTCCAAAAGTACTAATTATTGGCAATAAAAGACACATGTACTCTACTTTAAATAAAAGCTGAAGTGAAAGTATCCCAGAGGAGTATCTAAGTAATTTAGAAAAACAGGTGAACTATTTAATGGGATCATTAGCAGTTCAGTGTCCTGGGGCAACCCTGGAAAATCCCAAGCTGTTTTATACAAGCCCAAGACACTGCCTTGCTTCCAAGTAGCAACAGAAGAAGTTTTAGCCTTTATGGTAAACCATTTTATACTCTGGCACCTAATGGTGTATTTATTTATGAAATACAATTAAGCATAATATATTATCAGATTAATAAATTGAGGCTTCAGTTGGATTTTGGATGAATTTATTTTGATCTTTCAGGAGAAGTGAATTTTATCTATTAAATATGTTTTATGTTAATGCCCAAACCTGGAGATTCCAATGCCCATCAGCTAGTAAATGGTTTAACAAACTGTGGCATATACATACAATGGAATAAACTAGTCATATGTAAAAGAAATGATTGAATCTCAGAAATACTATGTTAAGTGAAAGAAGCCAGATATAATATTTATATACTCTATGATTCTATTTCTATAATTCTGAAAAATCTGAATTATAGGGACAGAAATCTAATCAGTGTTTTTAAGGGCTAATGGTGAGAAGTGAATGACTACACAATGTCAAAAGAAAACATTTTAGGATAATGGAAATATTTTATATCTTGATTGTAATGGTGTCTATATTTGTCAAATTTATCAAACTATATACACCCCCCAAAACTGACCTTTTTTGTAGTTATATTCTATCTCAATAATCTATCAAATATATTTAGATGTAACTTACCTCATTTTTTTACACTACTAATATTACTTAGGTCTGTAATATCCAATACAATAGCCACTAGCTACATGTGGATATATACATTTCAATTTAAAGTAATAAATATTAAATTAAAAATTAAATATTCAGTTCCTCAGTTACACTAGCCACATTTCAAGTGCTTAAAAGCTATAGGTGATTAGTGACTACCATCTTGGACAGCACTGACTGAATTAATTTTTCACTTTTATATTTTCTAAAGCATATTTTTTATTATATAAATTTTCTATGAATTTTTGCATGTTACATTTTATTATCATATAGTTTAAAATTTTCTCTACTCTCTGATTCTTTTTGAGCAATTGACTATATAAAAGTATATTGCTTAATGTCCAAGTATTTGGTCACTTTCTAGTTATTTGCCTGTTATTGATTTCTTGCTCACTGCATTTGTATTTAGAAAGCATACTGCCAATAATTTATCCTGTTGGAAATTTTGGAAACTTTATTTATGCTAAGCTCATAATCAACTTTGTAACATTTCAATATTTTTGAGAATATTAAGTATTTTGAACTTGGATTCAGTCAGCATTCCCTTAAGCCAGACTCAATAAGAGAGAGCTGAATAAACAAAATCACAAAAACAAGAGGAGAAATAACAACTTACCCTACAGAAATGCAAATTATAAAAGAATATTATGAAAAATTACATCAAAATATCGGACAACCTAGAAGAAGTGGAAAAATTCTTTGAAACAGAAACCACCAAAACTGAAGCTGGAGGAAACAGAAAATTTGACCAGTTAAAATTACCAGCAATGAAATTGAATCAATAATCAAAAAAATCCCAACAAACAAAAATCCTGGAGCAGATGGCTTCACAGGTGAATTCTACCAAACATTTAAAGAAGAGTTAATACCTATTTTCAAAATTTTCCAAGAAACAGAAGAGGAAAAAAACCTTCCATATTCATTCTATGAGGTCAGCATTACTCTCATACCAATACCAGATAAAGACATGACAAAAAAGAAAACGAGGCCAATATCTCTGATGAATATAGATGCAAAAATCCTCAATGAAATATTAGCAAGCCAAATCCATAAAACATTTAAATAATTATTCATCATGATCTAGTGGAATTTTTTTTCCTGAGATACAAGAGTAGTTTCATATTTGCAAAGTAATCAATGTGTTATATAACATTACCAAAAGAAAGGATAAAAACCATATAATCATTTTAATAGATGTAGAGTATCTATTTGACAAAGTATAATATTCATTCATGATAAAAACCCTCAACAAAGTAAATGTGGAAGGAACATACCTTGATAAAATAAAGGCCAGATACGAAAAACCCACAGCTAACATCATAATCAATGGGAGATAAGCTGAGATCTTTTCCCAAAACATCAGGAATAAGAAGGATGTCCACTCTCACTTTTATTCAACATAGTACTAGAAGTCCTAGCTATAGCAACCAGACAAGAAAAAAGAATAAAAGGAATCTAAATGGGTAAAGAAGAAGTAAAACTCACCACAGGCAGATGACATACTATATAGAAAAAACCCTGAAGATGGCCACCAAAAAACTACTAGAACTGATAAGTGAATTCAGTAAGAAAACAGGATACAGGGGTGCCTGGGTGTCTCAGTCAGTTAAGTGTCCGACTTCGGCTCAGGTCATGATCTCACGATTCATGGGTTCAAACCCCGCATCAGGCTCTGTGCTGACAGTTAGCCTAGAGCCTGGAGCCTGCTTCAGATTCTGTATCTCCTTCTCTCTGACCATCCCTTGCTCACTCTCTCTCTCTTTCAGAAATAAATAAAACATTTTAAAAAAAGAAAACAGGATACAAAATCAATGTATAGAAATCTGTTGCATTTTTATACACCAATAATGAAACAGCAGAAAGAGAAATTAAGAAAACAAACCCAATTACAATTACACCAAAAATAATAAAATACCTAGGAAAAAAAACTTAACCAAAGAGATAAAAGACCTGTAATCTAAAAACTATGAAACAATGGTGAAAGAAATTGAAGATGACACAAATAGAAAGATATATCATGCTTATGGACTGGAAGAGCAAATATTGTTAAAATGTCTATATTAATCAAAGCAATGGAAGAAAAAATATTGTTAAAATGTCTATATTAATCAAAGCAATGGAAGAAAAAATATTGTTAAAATGTCTATATTAATCAAAGTAATCTACACATTTAATGAAAACCTATCAAAATACCAACAGCATTTTTCACAAAACTAAAACAAGCAATCCTAAAATTTGTATGGAGCCACAAAAAACAAAACAAAACAAAAAAAAACACCCAAATAGCCAAAGAATCTTGAAAATGAACAAAATTGAGATATCACAATTCCTGACTTCAAGTTACAAAGCTAGCTGTAGTAATCAAAACCATAAGATACTGGGGGAAAAAAGCAGACACATAGATCAATGGAACAGAAAGAAGAGCCCAGAAATAAACACATGATTCAATCACTTTTTGACAAAAGAGACAAAAATATGCATTGGGAAAAATTGGGGAAAACTTCACCTATGGAGCTGGGAAAACTGGAAAGCTACATGCAAATCACTTTCTTACACCAAACACAAAATTAAGCTCAAAATAGATTAAAGACCTACTGTGAGACGTAAAACCATAAAATTCCTAGAAGAGAGAATAGGATATAATTTCTCTGACATTGGTTGTAGCTACATTTTTCTAGATATGTCTCCTGAGACAAGGAACAAAAGAAAAAAAAAACTATTAAAACTTCATCAAGATAAAAAGCTTCTGCACAGCAAAGGAGATAATAAAAAAAAAACCTAAGAAGACAATCTATTGAATGGAAGAAGATATTTTTAAATGACATATCTGATAAAGGGTTAGTATCCAAAATCTATAGAGAGCTTCACACCCAAACTCAAAACTCAAAAACAAATAATTTGGTTTAAAAATGGGCAAAGATATCAACAGACATTTCTCCAGGGAAGACATATAGATGGCCATCAGACACATGAAAAGATGCTCAACATCACTCATCATCAAGGAAATGCAAATCAAAACCACAATCAGATGTCATCTCACAACTGTCAGGATGGCTAAGATCAAAAACTAAAGAAACAATAAGTACTGGTGAGGATGTGGAGAAAAAGGGACCTTTGTGCACTGTTTTTGGAAAGGCAAAATGGTGCAGCCATTGTCAAAGACAGTATACATGGAGGTTTCTTTAAAAATTAAAAAAATCAAGTGTCTGAGTGGTGCAGTCAGTGGACTCTTGATTTTGGCTTAGGTCATGATCCCAGGGTTGTGGGATTGAGCCCTGCACATTTTGTACAGATACAAAGCTTGCTTCGATTCTCTCTCTCTCTCCTTCTGCCTTTCCCCTCACCTCTAAAAAAAAAAAAAAAAGAACTACCATATGATCCATTAATTCCACTACTGGACATTGACCCAAAGAATATGAAAATACTGATTTGAAAAGATATATCCACTCCTATGTTTTTGTACCATTATTTACCATTATATAGCCTTTATATTTACCATTATATAGCATTAATAGCCAAAATGTAGAAGCAGCCTGCATCCATGGATAGATGAATGGATAAAGGAGATGTGTGTGTGTGTGTGTATTGACTTAGCCATAAAAATAAAAATCTTGCCATTTTCATCAACATAGATGAGTCTCGAGAGAGTATAATGCTAGGTAAAATAAATCAGTCAGAGAAAGACAAATACCATTTGATCTCACTCATGTGGAATTTTAGCAACAAAACCAATGAACAAATAAAGAAAAAAGACAAACCAAAAAACAGACTCTTAACTACAGATAATGAGGTGATGGTTACTAAAGGGGAGGTGGGTGAAGGGATGATTTGAAATAGATGAAGGGGATCAAGAGTACATTTATCATGATGAGCACTGAGAAATGTATACAATTGTTGGATCAGTATATTATACACCCGAAACTAATACAACATTGTATGTTAACTATACTGCTTTAAAAAAATTTGAAGTGTACTTACAGTCAATTTAAAGAAAAAACAAAGAAAAAATAAGAAAAAAGAATTTGCAACCAACATTCTTGACAGTTAAGGGAAGACTAGGGAACTATTCCAAATAAAAGGAGACTAAAACATAATAATTAAATTAACATGTAATTCTAAATTGTATCTTTTTTCTATAAAGAAAATTTTTAGACAGTTGGTGAAATTTAAATAGGATTGGAGAAGTACATATTACTAATGTATTGATGTTAATGTGCTAATAATAATGGTTATATAAGACTTATCTAGTAGAATATATTCTTTTTTGTTATAAACACATACTACTCTATTGAGTAGCAAATGGAGGATCAAATGCTGTAGTAATAAAAGATCTTCATCATGTATTTGCGCTCTTTTTTTTATGTTTATATTGTTACAAAATTTAAAAATAGGGAAACATTTAAGTACTGCCATACACCTCCAATTTTGGGCATATGTCATAAGTTAATGAAATCCTAACATTGACTAGAAAGCAAGAGAGAGGTTTCTTTTTGGGGTAAACCATCTTACAGGTAGAATTGGTCATATGGTCTGAGGGCGGTGAAATATCTGAAATTATTGTTGGCATCAAATATAGAGTTTAAGTTAGTTCTAGTTCCATTTTGGGGTGAATATCTGTTCTGTTTTGTAGTTAAAGAAATTACGTTTTAAAAAATTTATTTATTTATTTTTGAAAGAGAGAGACAGAGACAGAGAGAGAGAAGGAGAGAGAGAGAGATGGAGAGAGATGGACAGTTTAACCTGAGCAACATCTGCCTACAGATAGGTAATGAAGAAAAAGTCGTAAAGGAAATCACAGATTGAATGAGACAGGTCGCTCATGTCCCAGTCCAGACCTGGAAAGGTTGGAACCCAGGGGACTTATTCAGAGGATGTTTTTCAACTCTTGGGGGATTCAAAACCCTCATAGGTATTGTTCTCTTGATTTGGGGAGCTTTCTTAAATCTACCTTGCCTAACTCCCCTGTTATATAGTACGTCTCCAGGCTCATTGAGGTAATGGTCAAAAGGAAAACGGCCACACATGTGATGATGTTATGAAAAATATAAACCTCTAAAGCAAGATGATGCTCTTTGACACAAAATAGGGAGTCTGAGCATTAAAGTAGGGAATGTGGTAGAGCCCCTCCCTAAGGAATGTGGTGGAGGCCTTATAAGAACAAAGGAAGGCAACATGTAACCTGGCCCAATCAACTCATATACATGAATGCATACCCCTGACATGACTTTGTAACTTGGACACAGACTACATATGTCAACATATATGGGACACAAAGAAATAGAAATTGTATAAAAGGCTACACCTCACCACACTCAAGGCTCAGTTTTTCGAGAACAAACCCACTGAGCCCATGCCAGCACAATGAATAAAGTTGCTTCCTAGAAAGAAAGCCTCAGTGTCCTGTTTCTCTGTGTGAGAATCCTGCTATAAGCACGTTTTTTTAAAGATAGAAAAGATCCTGTATAAAAGGATATTGAAGACTAATAATCCTGATATTTGTATAGTTTTTTCCCCCTAAACACATGTGATAAATCCCAAGTGGCAAGCCTGAGACCAGAAGTACAAAGCTGTAAGGGCTCCTGGATGGCTCAGTCAGTTAAGTGTTTGACTTTGGCTCAGGGTAATGGTGGGTTCAAGCTCCACATCAGGACTGTGCTGACAGCTCAGAGTCTGGAGCCTGCTTCAGATTCTCTCTCCCTCTCTGTATGCCCCTCCACTGCTTGCACTCTGTATCTCTCTCTCAAAAATAAACAAACATTAAAAAGAAAAGTACAAAGCCATGAATAACTGATGAAAAATGCCAGAAGCAATTCCTGATGTCTCCTAGTCTCTGAACACAAAAATTTAACATTTATGATTTGCCAAAGTGGAGGAGCCCAGGTAAATACCTAGGACTTTACTTGAGACTACAGAATAAGTACATCTATAAATAAGCACAATGAACTTACCATTTCTCAAAGCTTGGAACACAAAGTTCAATAATCTCCTTCCTTGTTTTGCCCAAGGTTGTCTGCATTGAACATGTGCCAGAATAAATTAAGTTCATTGATTTATTAAATTTATGTAAAAATTTCTTTGAATAAATGAAATAAATAAAAATTTTAATTTAAATAATTAGATCCTATATCTAAGAATAAATCATCATCCAGAGCCAATGACATTTGCAATTTTGAGCATACAATAAAAAATTTGCAGAGCAGTTCAAATGACCAAAAATCATGACATAACAAAAATATGAAGAGACCTGAGAAGATATACATATATTTAGCACACAGCAAAATATTTTTATTAAGATCTAAAATATAAACAATTTAAAATAATTGGTATTTAGAGTTCAAGAAATATTTATCTAATAATTTTTGTGTGTTAGAAAATTTTGAATATATTTATTATTTTTTAATCCACAGCTTTCATTGATATTTCTTTTCGTAAAATAGAATTTATTGTTAAATTGGCTAACATGCAGTCTGTAAAGTGTGCTCTTGGTTTTTGGGGTAGATTCCCATCGTTCATTGCTTACACACAACACCCAGTGCTTATCCCACAAGTGCCCTCCTCAGTGCCCATCACCCATTTTCCCTTCTCCCCCACCCCTCTCATCAACTCTCACCTTGTTCTCTGTATTGAAGAGTGTCTTGTGGTTTGCGTCCCTCCCTCTCTGTAACTATTCTTTTTCCCCTTCCCTTCCCCCATGGTCTTCTGTTAAGTTTCTCAAGATCCACATATGAGTGAAAACATGATATCTCTCTTTCTCGGACTGACTTATTTTACTCAGGAACCTTCCAGTTCCATCCATATTGCTGCAAATGACATGATTTCATTCTTTCTCATTGCCAAAAGACGTGCTTTACCTAATAATTTAAAGCAGAAGTACAGGGGATCATGGGCTGAAAAACTGATTGGAGGAAATATCCAGAATTATTTTTACAAAAAGTGGACGGAACATGCATTCTTCCTATAAAACACAGTAAAGTCCTAAGAAACAGGTTTTGATAATACCTTAGATTTGGTAGAGTATGAGACGACAAATGTCACAGCACTTTACTTTTATCTTATTTAAATGTTCAGACTACTATGTTGAAACTCTTCCATGAAGTCACTGTGTTCCTATGCTGGTAGGACCTGCAGTGGTGTCAGGAACCTGGGGTCGCTTGTTGAGTGACCAGTGTATTCCTAGTGTGATTGCTCATACTCATGGCTCCAAATGGTTTGCCATCCCATCTGCTTCACAACAGTGAGAGGAAGTAGTAAGGGAAGAGGAGGGCAAACCCCTTTCATCGAAGAACAAAGGAAATTGCAACAATATCTCCATTTACAATCTTTGCTCAAAATTTAGTCATATGGTCACAATAAGTTGCAATGAAGTCTAGCTGTAGACATAGACAAGTATTCCATTAATACAGAGGAAGTGGAGAATGCTTGGGAGTTATGAAATATCAGTTTAAGATCTACCAGATCATATCACAAAGACTATTTGGAGAAATGAGCTATCAGAAAAGAAACTGAAGACATGTAGGATATGTACCAACTAAAATTATTTCTTTTTTGTCTTTAAGTCCTTATCTATACATCTAGGATTTAAGACACGATGGTGTCAGCTATACTCAAAAAAAATTTAATGTGTGGGAAATAAATTAATTAAAATGACTGTGATAGGGCAGCCACAGATTATGGAAATCTATATTGAATTCACAGGTGACACAGTTAAAAGTGGTTTTCTTAAAAATATATTTTTATTTTAAAAATACTTAGTGCCTGGGGAGAACTCTTACATAACATATAAATTTGTGACCATTTGGGAATAGTGTTCTTGGAAATCATATCTTCCTGAGAATTCTTTGTAATCTTTAGAAATTTTCTTCAGGGCAAAGAAAGTATAAATACTCCATGAAACTAAGTGTTGATTAATTTTATATGGCACTGAGGATAAAGCATAGAAAAGTATTCAAAACACAAATAAATACACTGTAGTCATGGGGAAGTTTAGCACACTAGTCTAGATATCTGCAAAGAAAAGTTGATCAAACCATTTACAAGTTGCTATAAAGACATAACAATCATAGATTGTTCAAAGAATTCCATTCAGAGAATAATGGAATTATCGGTATAGTCTGTTCAGCATGATGAATGAAATATTGAATACTGAAGCAGAGATCATTTTTTCTGAACACACCTCTGCATATATCTTCTTTAAGAAAGGTGTTTGAGTTTTTAAGTGCTTTTGGCAGAATGAATTAGAAATGAAAAAGATGTAAAGAATTAGTATGTCTAAATTTAAGAGAATATATTTCCTGTTGGTTATGTTTTAACCTCTTTTATTTTATTTTAATGTCTTACTTTTTCTATTCTTTTAATTTATGGTATAGGGAAAATAGTGAGAGAAGACAAATGTAATATAAAATCAATTTAGTATTAAAAATCATTTACTTTTAAAAATTATCTTATATTCACAGTATCTCACATGACTAAACATTAATGCATCCATAGGCTTGACTTTTAATGGTTTTGTATGTAAACTTTGTTCATTTTTGTACAATGTGGGTAGGAGATAGTTGGTGTCTGTATCTCTGAAGTTGGGTGAACCATGTTTCATGACCTGAGCAGAAGTTGGCTGCTTAACTGACTGAACCATCCAGGTGCCCCTAAAACATATGTTATTATTAAAAGGCATATACATTAATAAAAATGAACATGTTAGGACAAATAAAAGTTGTTTCCAGTCATATCTAGAAGTGTTTGTAGGAAGTCTCTAAGAAAAATGAGATTTGTTGTCAAAATCATGTTAATAAGATAGACATAAATAAATGAAAAGATTGTTGTTTTTCCTGGACATTTATTTTACATTCACATAATTGTGAAGCAACCTATTATATATTATTCTTCATTTATGAAAATTATTCCAATGGCAACAACTGTAGGAATACATCTAAATTCCCCCAAATCAGAATGTTACCACATCAAACCATTCTTCATCCAACTTCAGAATTATACACACCAACTATAAACTTTGGAAATAATTAGATAAATTTCCTTTTGGCAAACAGGAAGTATACAAGTTCATAGAGAGATATTATCTCTCAGGTATGATCATCTCTAAGCTGATCTTATATGACTTTATCATTTCATGCAGGAAAAAAATACTTGCTCATAGATCAGATTCTGAAAAAGTGCCTTTCTTGTTTGTCAGCATTTTTAGAAAATCACCTTGTAATAACATTACAGTTTAGTAAGTTTAGTTTAACCATTTTTATTTGTGTAGTTTTGATAAGGCACATAAAAGGGAAATAGCAATCAATCAATGGAGACAGAGTTCATCTGGATTGGATTGACAGATGAAACTTTGCTGCAAATTGTTATTTTTCCCTTTTGATTTCTAAGGTACGATGTTGAACATGATGTAGAATGTACTATCTTTACTAAATCCCTAATTAAATATTTTGATGTATTTCTTCTGCCTAAATTTCTCCCTTCTTGGAAATCTCATTCACAATGATTTGTATTTCTAAATTCCTTACAAATTCCTTATAATTCCCATGACAGATGTCTAAACATTTTCCTAGAGTGATGGTACAACTCAATTATTTTTTTCTTCATCCTTTTTGGGAGCTTCAGATCATATATCTTATGACTTCTTTGTTGTGGTCTCCAGCCCACTGCATCACCTGATGATTATGCCCAGAAAAATGAGCTAGCAACTTGTATCAACTTGTATCAACTTGTACTCAGTTCATGGAACCTGGATTAATCTCTTAGTATATTTGAGACACAGATCGAAGTTCATTTGACAGTGTTTGGATATCCAATTGTTTCAGCAGTAACTGCAGAATACTATCTTATAACCACTGAATTGCTAAAGAACTCTCTGAGACAGAAAACAGAAAGCAAAAGCAAAAACCAAAGAAGACAGAAGGTAAATATAATTGATATATTCCTAGTTAGATTCATCAGGGAAAAATAGAAGGTAAAAAGTACTGATTTTAACATTGATAAGATGTTAAAGACCTGTTCAACAGGTCCTATGGATTTTGGAAGAATAATTAGACATTATGGACAACTTTATGGCGAAAGTAGATCATTTATATGCAATGGATAAAGTCCTTATAAAACATAAACTTCCAAAGCACCCAGAAGAAATTCATAAATGGAGTACTCTGTAACTATTGAAGTAAATGATTTGTGGTTAGAAATATTCCCAAACACAAAAGAAATGTAGGTTTAGGTGGCTTCACTTATGAATTCTACCAAAAATTTATAAAAATATCAACTATACACCCATTCTTCAAAAAAATGAGGATGAGGGAATACTCAATTAATTCTTAAGCCATCATTGCCATGACACAATAACACAGGCAAGGCATTAAAAGAAAAATAAATTTGGAAAATATTGCTTATTATTATAGATACAGAAATATTAAAATAACATAAAAATTCAATCCAATAACATACAAAATGATAGCATAACATGACCAAGTGGGGTTTATTTTTAAAATGCATTGTTCATTTAACATTAGAAAATATACCAATATAACCTTTATCATATATAAACCTAACAATAAAGTATCAAACTGTGTAAGGAAAAAATAACAGAATTGTAAAGAGAAATAGATGAATCCACTATCATAGTTAGAAAATGCAGAAACTCTATCCAAAATGGACAGACCTAGCGGGCATAAAATCAGTAAGGACATAGTTGAACCAACAATGCCAGCAATCAGCTTTGTATAATTGATGTCTATAGACTATTTCAATCAACAACAACTAAATACCAAGACAGATCACATTCTGGGCCATAAAACACCCTTTAAATTTTCTGAAGAATAAAAATGATACAATATCTGCTCTGAAACCACAATGGCATTAAATTAGAAATCTATAAAAAGGATGATTGAGAAATCCTAGATTAAGTGAAGATTAAATAACACCTATAAATAACACATGGATCCAAGAAGAAATCTCATGAGAAATTTAAATTTTTTAACTAAAGGAAAATGAAACAAAACCTCATTAAAGTTTGTGGGATGCCGGGGCACCTGGGTGGTTCGGTGGGTTAAGCGTCCGACTTCAGCTCAGGTCATGATCTCATGGTCCGTGGGTTCGAGCCCCGTGTTGGGCTCTGTGCTGACAGCTAGCTCAGAGCCTGGAGCCTGTTTCAGATTCTGTATCTCCCTCTCTCTCTGACTCTCCCCTGCTCACACTGTCTCTCTCTCAGAAATAAACAAAAAATATTTAAAAAAAAGTTTGTGGGATGCAGTGAAAGCAGTACTTAGAGGAAGATTTATAGCATTAAATGCATCTATAAGAAAAGAAGAAAAAACTATAATCAATTATCTAAGTTTCCACTATCGGACATGGACATTAAAAGGATAACAAGGAAACACTATGAACAATTCTATGATCACAAATTTGATAACCTAAATGAAAGTGACCATTCCTTGAAAGAAACAGTTTGCCAAAACTCACACAAGAATAATCTGAAAAGGTTTATGCCTATTAAAAATTTACTTAATAATTAATTATCTTCTAACACAGAAACCATCAGGCATTTCACATTCATAGTTTATTAGACGGAATACTATTGAGATATCACCCAAAACAATTTACAGATTTAATTCAATCTCTATCAAATTCCAAGAGCATTATTTTTTTTTCAAAAATGATTATTCTCAAATTCAAATGGAATTACAAGGAAACCTGAATACCTATAACCATCCTGAAAAAGAAGAAAAAACAAGTGAGAACACTACACTTCCCAAATCAAAGCATACTACAAAGCTACAGTAATTTAAAACGTGTGATATTGGCATAAGGACAGATAAATAGAAACATGGAATACAATGAAGAGTCCGGAAATAAGCCTGTGCACCTATCTCTAGTTTTTCACTAGGGTACCAAGATAATTCAATGGAGAAAGAACAAAAAGTGCTCGGATAACTAGACAATCACATGTAGAAGAATAAAATTAAACCCTTGACCCATACTCTACCAAATTATCTCAAAGTATATCTATGACCTAGATGTAAAAGTAAAACTATCCAAGGGTGGATATATCTTCATGACCTTGGGTTTGGATTTGGAAATAATTTTTAGATACGATGTAAGCAACAAAAGGATTAAATTTGGCTCCATCAAAATTAAATACTGTTTGTTCATCTAAGGATATTATCAAGAAAGTGAAAATTAAACTTACAGAAAGGGAGAAAATTTAATATCTAACAAGGCTCTAGAATCCAGAATATATGGAAAAACTATTTCAAATCAGCAACAACAACATAAAGAACTAACCCAATTAAAAATGTGCAAGGATTTGAATGCAAACTCCTTAAAAGGGTCAATGAGCACATGCAATGATGTTCAACATCTTTAGTCATTATGGAAATGCAAATAAAAACCATGAGATAACACTTCAAACCTGCTACATTGGCTCTAGTTTTTTTGTTTTTTTTTTTTTAATGTGGATGTGGAGTAATTGGAACACTTTTACATTGTTAGTGAGAATGTAAAACTGTATTATGGAAAAACAGTTTGGTATGGAGTGTGGACTAGAGATGTTTAGGACAATTTTGTGTTATTTTCATAGGTAGTGAGTCCACTGAAATCTGACTTCTAGAATAGCAAAGTCTATCACAAAGAGTAATAAACACAAATATAGGTTTTTTGTTTCTCTTGGTCTTTATTTTTATATGACTCCATTAATACAATAGGTTATCCTTTAGGAAAGCCTACATTAAAAGAAAACAAATTCAGAGACTTTCATAGGATTCATGAAATTTTGAGTAGAAATTATATGAATGAATTTTTAGAGGCTGTTAACTGCTGATTTACAATATTGAAGGAGGTTGGATGTCAGTAACAATGTGTTTATGAGGATATTAAGATAGTAGGTATCTCTATAGTCTTTCCTCATTAATTCTCATTTTTTTCCTCCTCCCCTCCTCCTCCTTCTTCAGAGAAGTCAGCTATGAGAAGCCACACAACAGTAACAGCCTTTATTCTTCTTGGACTGACCAATAATCCACAATTATAGGTGGTCATGTTTCCCCCCCACCTCGATTTAATCTACATTTGGGTGTCAGGGAATCTAAACAAAATCACCCTCATCCTATTGGACTTTCATCCAAAGACACCCATGTATTTCTTCCTCCAAAATTTCTTATTTTTAGAAATCTCATTTGCAACTACCTGCATTCCCAAATTTCTTGTCAGTAGGGCAGGTGATAATGAAGTAGGGATGCTGAAGGGTATCCATGTTAGAAAGGCTCTATCTCTGCTGGCTCTCTGCTAGGCCCCATTTACTCATGTTTCCTACTTTGCTTCTGAATAAGCCAACAAAGCTATCTTCCCATTTCAAGAGGAAGCAAGAAAGTTAATCATTCTCTGAGTTTCGTC
>NW_024082903.1:0-10685 GCF_003009895.1 Hyaena hyaena
GACCAGTTGGCGCGAGGGGACCTGGTGTGCAGGTATTTGGCAAGTACGGTCTTTCTATGCACTGAGCGGAGGTTTTTCTCCCCCGAATGGAGGTTTTTCTGTTTCGGACTCTCCTTTTCCCCTCTCACTCCCCGTAGAGGGTAGAAGGGGATCGCCTCCCACCCTGGAGTCCCCGATCCCTGCCTGATTTTATCTTCCCCAGTTCTCACTCACATTAGAAGGCTCTCAGTGAATTCTGCGTCCTTTTTCTCCCAATCTCTCAGGTTTTGTAAGGTTTCCAATGGCTTCAGATCTTTTCTGTGTGATGTATGGGCGCGAGTGCAAGTACGGAGCTCCTTACTTCTCTGCCATCTTGCCCCCCTCCTAATTTTTTTAATTTTAATTTTTTTTTACAGATAGTTTATTGTCAAGTTGGTTGATATTTTGTTTTAATGCCTAATACGAAACACTTATTTCAGGAGTAGTTTGTTCTACATAGTAGGTCTAATGAAAACTCTTTTATGCTCATTTAGCTCTTAACCAAGATCCCACAAAGGATTTACGTCTTAAGACATCCAATGAAGATAATGAATTAACTTCTTACCAATGCATCTGGAATGGTACTGGCTTTGTACCACTATTGGAAGATTTGAGAAAGAAGTCACACCAATCATTTTCTGTAGAATTCAGTTCTCTGGTGGAACCCTGAATGAGATAGACTCTGTTGTGCCTGATTCGCGAGTCCCCTGAAACCCCCTAGGAGCTGACACCGATGCATGTACAAAAGGGTCTTTATTACAAGCTTGAGCAGGGGCTCACCTGCCTACCGGTGTAGTGGCAGAAGGTGAAGCCCCGAACAATAGCGAGCAGAGTTTTTAAGGGGTAAGGGATGGGGGCGTTACAGTGCACACGTTGTACGTATAGCATCATCACATAAGCAGCAATTACAATTGTACAGCACCCGTGGTAACAGCTTTGACCATTCAGTATCTGTGAGGTGTTCATTACTTTTGGTGGGACCCAATCATGACTTTTGAGGATCCTTTGAAAATGACCAATTATGAGTTGAGTTTAAAGGGCCCATGTGGGGTTCAGGCAAGTGGTGAGAAATTGGCTAGTTTGTACAGAATAACTATCTACAGTTCCCAGCCTTGACTCAGACCACGGAATGTTTTTTTTTTTTTTTTTTAATTTTTTTAAATGTTTTTTATTTATTTTTAGGAGAGAGAGAGACAGACAGCGTGAACAGGGGAGGGTCAGAGAGAGAGGGAATCACAGAATGAAACAGGCTCCAGGCTCCGAGCTGACAGTCAGCACAGAGCCTGACGCGGGGCTCGAACCCGCGAACCGCGAGATCATGACCTAAGCGAAAGTTGGACGCTTAACCGACTAAGCCACCCAGGCGCCCCAGGAATGTTTTTTGATTAGCTGACCTGAGGGTGGTCCAAGGATGGCTTTAGCCTTGAGCAATCTGAGTAACTGGGGCTATGTGCAGCCGAAGGTTGCTCTTAATGGAGGCCTTAATTTCAAAATGATGTTACTTGGGCTCTTCAATTCTAGGGCATCTAACGTGTACTTTAGAACTAAGGTTTTATGGAATTAACTCTTTGTGAGATACTCAGGACTGTTTTAGAGATGAAGCTTCTGAAGTTTGTACTCAAGGTCCATCCATCACATGAACCAGGTGAGATTGGGTGTTTTTCTTCAGTTTGTTTCTTTCGGTTCCAGACCTTCCTCTTGTTGGTGTCAATAGAGTATACTCATACTGTAAATCCTTGTTCTAGTCAGTTCTGTGATTTTTTCTTATTTCTCCTAGTCCACATTACAAATAATAATGTGAACCCTCCTATCTCACAGGAGGACCAAATAAGAAAATGTTTTTGAAAGAACTTTAGAAAATATAAAGCCATATAACTATTGTAATGATCCAGGTGATTATAACTGTAGGAATAGGCAATGGATCTAGATAGATCCATATAAGCATGGGGTTCAAGTCCAGATGGATACAGTAGATCACATACCCAGTTCAGACAACCAGGAAAGTTGGCTTGAGGTGTCAGTGATAGGGTGCTTGGTACTGAAGAATGAGGGTTCATCAGGTACCTCAAAGAGGGAGTGTCAGAGCAGGGAGACTGCATCTGAGAGAAGGAGGGTAACAGCACTCAGCTGGAAAGGAGTGTTGGAGAGCTGCAGTCAGGGGAGATCCTGTCAGCCTGAGAAAAACGTATTAAGAATGCCCCTCAGCCATTATGTGTTATGTTAGTAAAATTCAGTAATGGAGCAATGGACAAAAGAGAACACTGAAACTATTTAAATTCCCATATGCCTAAGTATACCAGAAGATGACAAATCAAGCCATGCGCTCAATTCAACTTGTATTTAGGGGACATTTGTGGAAACCACCGCAAAGAGATGAACCTGTCTTGGGTTCATGCATGTAGGAATTCACTGTCAAGGAGGACAAATGTGTATTAAAAAAAGCTACATAAGTTGGAGATAATGATAATAATTAATAATAATAATGGCTTAAAATGATTGCATACTTCTTATGTGCCAAGCAGCATTTTAGGCCCTTTCCTTATTTAATCCCTGCAACAACTCCATAAGAGAGCTACTATTATTGTCTTCTCCACATTACCGTAAGGGAAGTGTAAGTGACTTGCCCAAGGTGATGCAAACAGTGATTGGCATAGCCACATTTTGACTCCAGAATGAATATCCCTATCCTCTATAAGGCTGCTTTAAGGCAGATACTGATAAAGTGCTTGTCGGTAGAATGACCTTAAAAGCTGGGATGGCACAGCCAGATAAGGCCACAAGAAATAATCAGAATTTAATTGAATATCATTTTAATATATTTAAGAGTTATAAGGTCCTGTCAGAATGAAGAATATGAAAAAATGCAGGATTCTGTCATATTCAAAGATTTTAGAGCTAGATGAAAAGATATTTAAAATCTTAAGAGCCAAAGAAATTCAAAATTCAAACAGGTAATGTAGCAGCTTGAGTGAACTTAAAATTCACTTCTCTTTTTCTATGAAGCTCCCATTATGGATTGTAAATAGGACTCAGTAGGCCTCATCAGGAATTCAATAGGGACTGGAAAAACAATAAAATGGAAGATAAAGGGGAAGGAAGAAGGTAGAAAACTAGAGACGAGTTGAATAAATGTTGAAAAGATTATGAGTTTGAGATATCTGGTGACTTTTATTTCAGGGAACAGAGTGTAATTAAGTGAAATACTTTAAGGGATATGAATAGTTTGTGCTAATCTTCATTTAACCACATATGCCTTCAGGATGATGTATATGACCAATGTATACATTAATGAAAGTATTAAATTCAATAGATTGTGTGGTAAATATTCAGGTCAGACGATATTAATAGAACCTACTGTTTATTGAGCCATACGTTTCAGATATTTTGGTGAACAGTTGCTGTGCATTTCTCATTTAACACAGGAACTCTGTGTCCTGTGCTTTATGTCTTACTAGTATTTCTATTTTATACATGACAAAATGGGGCTTACAGAGATTAAGTCACTTGCTCAAGGTTACATGCCACTTGCTAGTAGGTTTGTGTTGAACTAAAGTCCACCTGGTGTCAAGGCCATCATGGGCATGTCTAACCTTAAGTAGTGACATATCACGGTTGGGGCAGAATGTATGGAGCTGGTTTACACAGTGAGTAGGGGTATTTCAACTGACATTGTTTAGAATTTTCTTTTAAAAAATTTTTTTATGTCTTTATTTTATTTTGAGAGACAGAGACAGAGAGCGAGTGAGGGAGGGGCAGAGAGAGAGGGAGACACAGAATCTGAAGCAGGCTCTAGGCTCTGAGCTGTCAGCGCAGAGCCCGATGTGGGGCTCGAACCCACGGACTGTGAGATCATGACCTGAGCTGAAGTCAGACGCTTAACCGACTGAGCAAGAATTTTCAATGGTATTAATAGAAAACAGACTGACTTTAAGTTGGTTTTGTTCTTGTTTAAAAATTCTCTGCATACGACACACCATTTTATTGTCCGTACTCTAGACAGTGAGGAAGTGGGAAAAGTGAAAAAGGAAGAGAAAGAAGCCAATAAATGGTTATTACTCTGGGCAACTGGGGTTTATTCCCAGTGGGAGCATTCTGAGAAACTGCATGGGCATGCCTCAGAGGTATGTCCTCCTCCCAGAGGAGGACAGGGAGGCTGAGATGATTATCTACCAATTCCTGTCCCTCTTTGGTTGGGGATTTGAAGGTCTATTCCATGTATTTAGAGGTTAAGCCTGCTTTATGTCAAGCAAGTTCCCCTCCGGAGAAAGTCCTCAGATAGAGAGGCAAAGACGCACAGGTGCATGAGGTGAGAAGCTATCAGCTTGTTGTGAACCACTAACTTCATTAACTTAAGGAGGATCTGGGGTTAGTCATTAACAATATTCATCGCACCATAATTTGGTTTAAGGTACTTGCTGTGAATATGTGCCCAGCCAAGTTATTATATTAAATGGCTTGGTTGTATTTTGATTTGAATACAACTTGGTTGGTTGTATTTTGATTAGGGGAGCAGATGCCCAGATTCATCTTGATATCTGGTATAGTTATTTTGAAACTGATTGAAGCAAGTCAGTGTTTTGTGTTTGGGTTATTGGTGGAAAAGAAGATATATTTTTTGAACTGTGCTCTTTATCTCTTCTACTGAAAATTTTTTCAAAGAACAGCAGTGACTTCCTGATTATTAGTGTCAGTGACATTCTCTCAGTTATTAATCTCTTTTACCTCGTTATGGATGCTTGCACTATTGCCCATGCCATCTCTTTCTCCTCCTCTTTTCCCCCAACCGCCTTCTCTTTGTTCTCATTTTCCTTCCTCTCCTCCTACTCCTCCTCCTCTCCTCATTCTTCAATAACTTTTACTATGTTTTTTCTGGGCAAAGGATGATGGATGAGGTGAGATGGGATTTCAGCCAGAACACAAGCTTCTGGCTGAATCTCATTGAGTTCATTTTGGTCAGTACAAATGGCAAACCTGGGATAACTTTAGACAGAAAAAGGGGTTATTGTATTAACATCTGACTCCTTTCCATGAGAAAGTCCATTGAAGATAATGCAGCTTGGATGAACATTGCTTTCTACAGAGTGTGGTTGGTGATATGCAGGGGACTGAGATGGAAGTTTACCTGATCCTACAGCTAGTCAGAGCTTACCTCAGAAGCAGTATAACCTCATTTGGCAGTGGAGAGTAGACACCAGCTGAAGAAAGCTGTCATCCATGGCTATCTTGGAAAGATCATGGGTGTGTGGCAAGACTGGCTATACCCAAAGGAGTGGAAGCTTTTATACAGAAACTTAGCAATAGATTTGAGTATCAAATCAGATGCTATAAAATTCTTATTACAGGAAATCTGAATTTGCACAAAATTATATTTCCCAAGAAAGGAAACTTTTTAAAAGGAAACTTGAACTTTATAGTTTGACAGGCTATTTGCTACCAGAAATTCTGTAGAAATTCAGATGCAACATTAATTTTAGGTGATTATCTCTTCTTTTTCACATTGAGCTTTGGCATGTAGTTTGTTTGGTTTTTGAAAAGGGATTACAGAACCCTCTGAAAAAAATGCAATTTAGGTCTATATTGTATTAGATGGGCTGCTTGGTGGCACAGACCATACACACAGATGCCTAGTGAAGTTTCTGATTTATTTAGCCAAGGATTCAGAAAATTCATAGAACCATCGTGGGCACATTGAATAAAGCAGATGTCATCTATTCTGGGCAACTTTCCTGGAACTCTAAAGTCCCCAAATGAGAGCTAGTGGTTGGTTTGCCTGGTGTGGCAGCATCAGGGAAGGAGAGAAAAATAGTTTGGGGATATAATTTAGAGGCAGAATAAGTGGAACTTGTTGATGGATTAGATGTGAAGGCAGAGGCAAAGAGAAATCAAGGATGGCTTTTGTTTTTTGAGTTGGGCAGTAGAGACAAGGCAGACTAGAAGAGGAGAAGTTTCCCTACTCCTGTCTGATCAGTTTTATACTCACTATCCAGACATTCAAGTACTTCCATGATATACGCCATGATATATGCCCAACCCATTTTTCCAGTCTGAATGCCTAGTCCCAGACAAACAGGATTTTTCCTATTGAACTTTCAGCATACTTCAGGGTCTTTATTTTTGCCCTTTTCCCCCAGCTTAGAATGTCTTCTCTTCTCATTCTTATTAATATCCTACCTGTCCTTCAAATGATGTGTTCATATGGTAAATACCATTGTAAGCAGTAAAGTGTTCTACAAATCTTAACTGTTATTGCTGGTAATTCAGTTCATAGACCATTTCCTTTATTAAGTCATCTTTTATTATATTCAGCGGGAATACTTACTCCCTGCTTTAAAGCACTGAGCACTTTGTTAAGATCATGTATCTGACAGTTATTTTTAGTCTGTTTGTGTACATAGTCTTACTCTTTATTATAAGTTCCTTAAAGATGTGACTTCACGTCCTAAAAAAAGGTAAAAAAAGATGAGATATAACAAAAAGGTGTGTACAGTATAAATGTGTGGTTTATCAAATTGTTGTAAAATGAATACCTGTGTAACTCACACAGGTCAGGAAACAGATGAATGTGATTGATAATATAATCAGTTGGGTTTTTACAGATAATTTCAATCAGTGTATTTACTCAAACACTTAGATTTTTAAAGATGTCTTTATTTAAATTTTATTCCTTTATTTAAATCTATTTACTTAAATTCTTTGTGTTTTATATACTAAAGGTGTTCCTTCTATACTGAACCTATGTTCTTCAAAATTTCCGTACTGAATAATTTTTATCACACAATGTAATTTAAAAAAGTTGGATTATGGTTAAATGAAAGTTAAATTAAATTGTGCTTCTGATCAAGATAGAGTTATAGGAACTAGATGTATCTACCAAGTGAAAGTCGAACTCCAAACAGATCAAGTAGAAGAAAAAGACATTATATCAGTTACTATAACTGCACTTCATATGTTCAAGAAGTTAGAGGTAAGAATGAGTATGTTAGTAGAGACATGGAAGATACTAAAAAAAATACTTTAATTGGACTTTAAGAAATAAGAACTCAATGAGACTTACAGGAGAATAAACACTGTAGGAGAAAAGATTAGTGAACTTGAAGACATAGTAATGTTAACTATCCAAAATGAAATGCATAGATTAAAAAGTCTAAAAAAAATAAACAGCATATTAGTGAGGTAGAGGGACAACTTAAACTGGCCAAATACATGTGTAATTAAAGTTCTTGCAAAACAAATGGACAGAAAAATATTAGAAGAACTAATGAGAAAATTTGGCAGCTCATTCCTGTAGGAACAGCATAAGCCAGAGGACAGAGGAGAAACATCTTTAAACTGTGGAAAGGCAAGCAATCAGAACAAGAAAAAAACAAAGTAAAACAAAACCCATTCAAATTAAAATTTCATAATAACAAAATATCTTCTAAAAAATCAAGATGAAATAAGGATTTTTTTTCAGACATACAAAAGATGTTTAACTGACTGAGCCACCCAGGTGCCCCTTAGACATACAAAAGATGAAAGAAAGAATTATTCGCCAGAAGATCTACACTAAAAGAGACATTAATGGAAGTTCTTCTGACAGAAGGAAAATGATTCGAGATGAACACCTGGATCTACATAAAGATATGAACATCAGAAATTGTAACTATGTGATTAGAAATAGAAGACATTTACAAATATTATTTAATTCTTTTAAAAGATAATTGTTAAAGCAAAACATCATAGTGTATTCTGAGAATTATAACACATGTAAAGACAAATGTGTGATATCAATAACAAAAAACTTGCCTCATCTGCTGGTTTTTGCATTTGCACATGGGGTTAGAGAAATACAATATGACTATTTCAACTGTTTGGAAATATTTTTGAATAACTGAACACTACACAACATTTTATGAAACTGAAAAATGCCAGTTATTTTTGAAATAATTTGCTGTAAGCATTACAGAAAACGGGTAAGAATTTTGTCATCATGAAATATGTTGTATTTGAAAATAGCAAGAAATGGAAATAGCATGGATTTTGGAGTTAGCTTTGGAATGGGAGTTTCAAATGCCACCGTTGACTGTGCAATCTGTGTCACTAGTTTAAGAAGTTATGTTCTGAACCTAAGGCTTGTTTAACATATTATGTAATTATATATTTATTCCTAAATAGATAGAGGTTTCCTTGAGGGCAAGCAGGGATGTGGTTTTGTTCACTGATATTCTCAAACTTTGAAAGTGTATTTGGCATATAGTAGGTGCTCAAATATTTGTTGAATGAATGAATAAATGTGGGTGAATATATAATGACAGGAGAATTTTATTCTAAGCAGTACTTCTTTTGTGTCAGAAGAAAATGATGAAAGGTATGATGAATCCTCTTCCCAGGAAAATTCTCTCTGTCTCTATCTCTCTGTCTCTCTTTGTCTCTCTCACACACACAGACACACAGACACACAGCCCCGCCTCCCCAAACAATGTTCCCTACAACAGGAAAAGATTTATGGACTCCTAAGCTTGACCATGGACTCAAAGGCTAATAATCTTTATTGCAAAGGTAATTTAGGGCCTCTGGCTTGTTAAGGAAGTAGTTCTTAAGTAGAGGTAATCACTGAATCATGTTGAAACATTTAGTGCAGTGCTTGGCAGTTGATAAACCAATAATTCTAATTATTATCATTACCTGTGGAGCTTCTGAAATTAAATGTCCAGGTTGCACCTTGTCTAGATTCAGAATCCACAGGGCAGTGTCCCAGGCATGTGTTTATTTTTACAAAGATCCACAGGTGATTTGATATGTGACTCTGAGACACTGGTCCAAGTGAGTACTAAATGGTGCGTTTGGCAGTTGTTCTCAAAGGTCATCTTGAAGGAGGAAAAATAATTACTGGACTTATTTAAACTTAAATTTTAATATATAGCCGAGAGCCATTGCTAATGCTTTTGGCGAAGTTGATGTGATTTTAATGACAACTAAGGTAGATTGTTTGATAAACAGTTAGATTAAAAAGCTGAATTTCAGTGAATAAAGTGGAGAGGAAGAAAAAGTAGGGGATCAAAGTGAAATCTGAATAAAGGACAAGCCATAAGAGCAACGGAGTAATAACAGTAATGCTAAATGACTTTTTATTGTAGTAATTTTCTTTTTCAAGACTGATCTCTACTATTAGTGTGACCGTTGATGAACAACCTTGCATTTATTTGGACCTTTAATGAAAAAAATATTTTTTAATGTTTTTAATTTATTTTTTGAGAGAGACAGTGAGAGCAGGGGAGGGACACAGAGAGAGGGAGAAACAGAATCTGAAGACACCCTCCAGGCTCTGGGCTAGCTATCAGGACAGAGCCCAACATGGGGCTCAAACCCACGAACCGTGATATTTTGTTTTAGACAGATTAAAATCCCCCTATGAGGTTCTTCATACAGGTCTCTTATATGTTTGGTTAGGCTTATTCCTAGGTATTTTATGGTTTTTTGTGCAGTTGTGAATAGGATCAGTTTCTTGATTTCTCTTTCTGTTGCTTCATTATTGGTGTATAAAAATGCAACTGATTTCTATACATTGATTTTGTACCCTGCAAATTTGCTGAATTCATGGATCAGTTCTAGTAGGCTTCTGGTGGAGTCTGTTGGTTTTCTATGTAGAGTATCATGTTGTCTGCAAAAAGTGAAAGTTTGACTACTACTTTGCCAATTCTGATGCCTTTTATTTCCTTTTGCTGTCTGATGGCTGATGCTAGTACTTCCAGTACTAAGTTAAACAACAGTGGTGAGAGTGGACATCCCTGTCATGTTCCTGATCTCAGGGGGAAAGCTCTCAGTTTTTCCCCATTGAGGATGATGTTAGCTGAGGGCTTCTCATAGATGGCTTTTATGATGTTTAAATAAGTTCCTTCTATCCCGACTTTCTCGAGGGTCTTTATTAAGAAGGGATACTGTATTTTGTCAAATGCTTTTTCTGCATCTATGGACAGGATCATATGGTTTTTGTCTTTTCTTTTGTTAATGTGATGTCTCACATTGATTGATTTGTGAATACTGAACCAGCCCTGCAATCCAAGAATGAATCCCAGTTGATCATGGTGGATCATTCTTTTTATGTGCTGTTGGATTCAATTTGCAAGTATCTTGTTGAGGATTTTTGCATCCATATTCATCAAGGATATTGGCCTGTAGTTCTCTTTTTTGGCTGGGTCTCTGTCTGGCTTGGGAATCAAAGTGATGCTGGCTTTATAGAATGAGTCCAGAAGTTTTCCTTCGATTTTTATTTTTTGGAATAGCTTGAGAAGAATGGGTATTAATTCTGTTTTAATGTCTGGTAGAATTCCCCAGGGAAGCCATCTGGCCTAGGGCTTTTATTTGTTGGGAGGCTTTTGATCACTGATTCAATTTCTTCACTAGTTATGGATCTGTTCAGATTTTCTATCTCTTCCTGCATGAGTTTTGGTAGTGTGTGTTTAGGCATTTGTCCATTTCTTCTAAGTTCAGTTTGTTGGCATATAATTTTTCATAGTATTCCCTGATAACTGCTTGTATTTCTGAGGGATTGGTTTTAATAAATCTATTTTCATTCATGATTTTGTCTATTTGGGCGCTCTCTCTTTTCTTTTTGAGAAGCCTGGCTAGAGGTTTATCAATTTTGTTTATTTTTTCAAAAAACCAACTCTTGGTTTCATTGATCTGTT
>NW_024082903.1:10723-68477 GCF_003009895.1 Hyaena hyaena
TTCTGCTCTGATTTTTATTGTTTCTCTTCTCCTACTGGGTTTGGGGTGCTCCTATTGCTCTCCCTCTAGTTCTTTAGGTGCGCTGTTAGATTTTGCACTTGCACTTTTTCTAATTTCTTGAAATAGGAGTGCAATGTACTTTCCTCTTAGGACTGCCTTTGCCACATCCCATAGAGTTTGAATTGTTGTATTTTCATTTTCATTTGTTTCCATCTATTATTTAATTTCTTCTCTAAATGCCTGATTGACCCATTTGTTCTTTAGCCGGGTGTTCTTTAACCTCCATGTTTTTGGAGGTTTTCCAGACTTCTTCCTGTGGTTGATTTCAAGTTTCATAGCATTGTGATCTGAAAGTGTGCATGGTATGAACTCAATTCTTTCATATTTATTGAGGGCTGCTTTATCACACAGTATGTGATCTATCTTGGAGAATGTGCCATGCGCACTTGAGAGGAAGGTGAATTCCATAGCCTCAGGATTTAGAATTCTTAATATATCTGTCAAATCCATCTGGTCCAATGTGTCATTCAAGTCCATTGTTTCTTTAGTGTTTTTCTGTCTAGTTGATCTATCCATTGTTGTAAGTAGAGTATTAAAGTCCCCTGCTATTACCACATTCTTATCCATAAGATTGTTTCTGTTTGTGATTGTTTTATGTATTTAGATACTCCCATATTTGGTGCATAGACATTTATAATTGTTAGCTCTTACTGATGGATAGACCCTGTAATTATTATATAATGCCCTTCTTCATCCCTTGTTACTGCCTTTACTTTAAAGGCGAAAAGTAGCATAAGGCAGGGGAAAAAAAGGTAACCAAGAATGACATCTCATGAATATGTCATTGCACTCTGAATCCACAGGGAAGCCCTGGAGTATCAATTGTATTGTAGTGTTGATCCCATCTTGAGGCACATTCTATCCTGTCATTGGCCAAGATCTGCCTCCTAGTAGTAGTGAATGAGGCCTCCTGGGTGAGACATAAAGGGCAATTCTCCCAGAAGGGAGAAAAGATATCATTACTCACTCCTAGTAGGGATAGGTGTGCTGGCTTGTAAAAGGTACTGGGAAGAGTACCAATAGCATCCACTAAACTACACCCCTTGCACTACTCAAATAATTTTGCTTCTCACATTAAGTTCACTATATTCAGACACAATTCAAGATTTTGGGTGTTCACAATTTCTAGGATAACTTACAAGAGGAAGGTTAGCAGCATGAACAGCCTTCTACTGCTGTAGTTTGTCCTAGTGTCATAACTGATACTCATAATTTCCTCCCCTTTTGCCCTTACCAGACTCCCTTCTCTTTGATGAGCACCTCTGTTGGTTTAAGTGACTTGCTTGGTGAATTAACACAGACTCCATTCCTTGAGAGTCTGAGCTCTTGGCTCCATGCCCTTATTAGTCCATGTTGCTGTGATCTGTCCATTTACAGTTAAGATTAAGCATAGGAGTAGCTGGATATGTCCACTGGTTTATTTTAGTGCCCAATACATTTTTTCAAGCCCTGATTATATTGCAGCAGCTCTGCCTCTTGATGATGATTATTGCAATTTTGCTTGCTGCTGGTCTCTTCTATGAGGAACAAAAAATGGTCGGGCAGCAACTGTAGCTTTTAGTTTAGTGGGATTCTCTCTTTTTCCCCTGGTGGAAAGATTTCAACCCTTTGAAGACCAGGACTCCTGATCCACAAAACCTGAAGTCATGGGGGTAGAGAAGGAAACATTCCCTAAGTGGGTCACTAGGAGTGTTTATGAGCAGGGTCTCTCCTATTCTATTAGTAGGATACTGAACCTACATATTCTAGCTACTGAGGCACAACACTTTTGGTTTAAGGTATGCTGTGTCTTGAAGAATAATGTTCCATCTCTCCAGGGTGTTATCTCCAAGATGGCAAGTCAGACTAAATAATGAATGCTGCTACAAAGTTGCTGAGGTGGTATAGGCCCTGTCTTATCTCATGCCATTCAGATGTTGCCAACCTGATAGAGTGATGAAACAGCTTTTGAAGACATAGCTGATGCTTCACAGTTTGGAGAACACATAGAATTCCATGTTGGTATCCATGAGTTTTTGAAGACTGGTGTGGCTGAGGCACTGTGAGTACTAAAGGCAAAACCATACCTGAAGTATGTATCATTTTCACTAAGCCTGAAACATTGCCATTTCCAGGATGGAAAGGGTCTGATGTAATCAACTTGCCACCAAGTGATTGGGTGAGAAGGATGGTACGGTCTTAGGGGCTCAGTGTTTGTTCCTATGGCTGGTAGTTAGATATTTCTCAGCAGCTGTAGCTAGATAAGCTTTAGTGAGAGGGATCCCAGCCTGCAGGCCCAAGAGTAGCTTCCAGCACTGCCAAAATGATTGCTAGGCTCATGAGAACCTTGTGTACATGTTAGGGTGACTGAAGACAGAATCTGGCTGAAATCCATTGGCTGAGGTATCCTGCCTATTTGGTTGTTTGGTAGCTTTTCTGAAGTGTGTTCTCTGGTGAGCATTAATGTGCGATTCAAAGATCTTCACATTTGTGCCCTCTCCAATCGGTCTATTGACTTACTTCTTCCCCAGATCTTGTCCCCTCTTCCACTCTGCTCACTCCAGGCTCCTTATCAACCACCTACATATCGATTATATTCTTATCTCAGGCTCCCTTTCTCTCTGCACAAAGTAGGTGACTTAGTATTGTACCCACCGGGAGAATTTCCTCTTCTTCCTTCTTTCAGGTCTATCTAAGTGGGGCTGCAGTGCAGTGCCTGTCTGCTTGCACTCCCCTACTGGGCTGACTTTCCTGTGACTCAGGCATGGGAATTTTAATCCTCCATTGGCTGGTCATGAGGGAACCCCTCACAAGGTGAGGGGAAGACATCAAAGCAACAGTGGTAGGTAACATGAGGTTCTGGGACACTTGTTAGTGCAGCTTACTTGTGATCTATGGGTCAGCTTGGGCCTGATCTTAAATGTACCACTTCCTTTTATGATGAATTGTTGCTGTGCCTGCTGGCCCTTATGTTAAGTTGAATAAAGATTAGAAAGAAGTGGTGGAATAAACTATGTGGATATCTAAGAGAAAATAACTGCAGCTGTTACAAAGCAATGAAGAGACTCTTGATATTGGAAAGATCTACAAGATACTTAGTTAAGTAACAAAAAAACAAGCAGCAAATAGAAACAGTTTCAAACTGATAAGTGAGGAAACAGACATAATTTACCTTTTAGATATGTGGTGATAACCACCAAGGCAACTAAAAGCAGAAACTGATAAAAATGAGTTTGTCTAAGAAGAGGGATTCATAAGTTAGAAAAGGGCCAGGAGCTGCTACTTTTCATTTTGTAACTTTCCGTACTGTTTTAGCCCCCCCCCCCCACTTTTTCTTTTTACTGTAGTCATGGGGCAAGAAGAAAGTATAGTGGGGACTGAGAGAGGAGATAGTTTTGGAGATTGTTCCAGGTCAGAAGCCTGTTGGGCTTTTCTGATGCTCATGCTGGACTTCCTGGGCTTGACACCCCCCCCCCCCTTTTTTTTTTGTTTGGCTAGTCTTCAAATGTCCCATCATGGCAGATAGGATCCATGGTAGTCTCTGGTGTGTCCTTCCCAATCCATTTCCCACATAGTAGCATTGACGTTAGAGGATCCAAGTCTCAGTGCAAATGGTTCCACTGATTTGCTCTGTTGGGTGAAAAAGTAATCATGCATTTATGGATGCTTTTGTGGTACTTAGGGAAGTGCAAAAGTCAAGTGTACTACAGGAATGTGGAAGAGGCACTTCCAGTTATTCAAATGTAAAACATTGTCCATGTGAAGGTATTTGAGCCTGCTTCTGCCTGCGATGTCTTTTCCTGTAGCCTTGCCGGACTAGCTCCATCTTGTCCTTTAGGCCTTAGCGTTCCATGACACTGAGCAAAAGCTGGCTTGCCACTTCCCTTCCTCTTCCTTCTAGGCTCTATCTCAGCTCCTTATTGCCTTCCTTGCATCTCTATTTATACTTTTTATTTCTTATTTTTTGTCCTTCTCCCCCAGTAGAATCTAAGCTTCACTTCCCATTTATCATTTACCTAACATTTGTTGAATGTGAACTTGAGCAAATTACTTAGCATTATTATTATTAATTTTGGTCATTCCTTTGCTCATCAGTGAAATGCAAGACTTTAAAAGCATTGGAAACAGTTGTATTAAATGATTAACTGCTGAACTCTTTCTTTATTACGGGTATATATATTTGATACAGTTCATTCATAATAGTTAATGCTTTAAACAATCCACAACAAATGTGTTCTAAAAATATTTGAAATAGAGAAACTCAAGCACTTTAAAGAGTTGGTAGAAGGATCAGATTTCATGGGTGGTTGAAAATGCATTCATGTACGCATTAGGATTAGGTCTGGCTGAGAGTGACAGTAACCCCAAGTAACAGCAGCTTAAACAAGATGGAAATTTATTTAATTTTCATGTGAAAGTCTAAAGGTAAGTGCTTGAGGGCCTTTGCTGCATGGTTTCAGACGTCCAGGCTCCTTAGGTCTTGTTTTTCTGCTATGCATTTGGCCTCTCTTCTGAAGGCTATCTCATGCTCTAAGACAGTGCTTCTATTCCAGCCATCACTTTTGTCCTCCAGCCAGCAGGAAGGAGGAAGGGAAAGTGGAAGGCCGTGCTTCATTCCTTTAAGGACTCTTCCTGGAAGTTGCGTCTAATAATTCCCCTTACATTCTATCATTTAGAATTTAAGTGGTATTGCTATCCCTATCTTCAATGGTGACTGGGAAATGTAGTCCTTTTTCTGGGCTTCCAGGTACTCAATTAAAAAGGAGAGTTGTTATTATTATAAAAGAAGTGTAGAATGGTTTTTGAGGGACAACTAATTATATGTGTCATATGTATGCCTACAATTATCTTTTCAGCAGTGTCCTTAGTTTTGTACCCAACAAGTTTTGGCTACATTGGAAATTCTTTATGGCTACTATGCTACATACAAAGTCAATTCTGTAAAAACACTAAACTTTCTTCTTTTAAAAAATAATTATTTATTTTGAGAGCGAGAGTGAGAGCATGTGCGTGCACGTGTGAACAGAGGAAGAGCAGAGACGGAGGAAGAGAAAGAATCTGACAGCACAGAGCCCAACATGGGGCTCGATCTCATAAAGCATGAGATCACGACCTGAGCCAAAATCAAAAGCCAGATGCTCAACTGACTGAGCCACCCAGGTGCCCCAAACACTAAAGTTTCCATATGTACCTGGTGGTGTTGCTTTCCTACATTTCATGTGATTTTATTTTACTTTTATGATTTTCATTTTACAGCTTGTTTTACATTTTGTTTGACAATATGCACTGTAGTTGTAATATCCATCAAATCACAGTTGAGCCATTTTTAGCCTTGGCATTTAACATTGTATAAAAGATTGTTTTTCTGCACATTTGCAAGGTTAGGAATGCTGATCAGAGTAGGCTTACATTTCCTCCTCAACAATTGTTTTGTTGTTATTATAAAAATCATATTACTACTTCACTTTCTATAGCAAACTACAGTTGCTATGTTACCTCAAACTCACTCATCTTGTGCTATTGAAATAAGAATGAAAATAACTTAGTTTAATTGTGTTTCTCTACAGATTGATTTACTGTAGCAAGTTAACTATGGCTTCTAACAGTGCATTTCACTATCACTGGAAAAATTTAAACAGTTTGAAGTAATTATAGTGTGCATTTGTGAGGAGTAGTGAATAATGTCTAATGGTAACTAAGGTAGCCAGTAATTCCCAACTCCTGGTACATGACTCCCTAAGGGGTGTGGTCTAAGAACTCTCCAAAAATGAGGAGTGGACTATATAAAAACATATTTACCACGGTAGAGTTCTTCAAATATCTGTGTAGGGTACCCTATTGTAAAAATATAACAATGAAAAATACAGCACAGCAAAATATTTCTTTGGCTGGTTAAGGTACTTGGAAGGTAATTTCTTTTTTCCTACTAGTGATTCTCACTGGAAAGCTTGATATTTTATATCATGTAAAGAAGGAGTGACCTATGGGTTTAAAAAGGGAATAAACTAGTCTTTAGTTCTTTTGGTGTTGATTAAAAAATTACTCATCCCTGCTAGGGTATTTTCTGTACTATCAAAAAACTGAATGCTTTTTTCAACTTTTAGTCCTACCTATATCTTCTAGAGGAATATTCTTCATGTTTTGGTTGCCTACTTATATGTCATTTGCTTTTGGAATTGACAGTGGTAACAGTGTGAGTTATGTACCTTCTGTGGAAGAGGGCTCACCTGTGTAAAGAGTTTTTCTTTAGGATGGGATTTCCAAAACATGTTTTTCATGCCATCTTTATGATTTTCCTGTCATAGTCATCCTGTACTATTATTTTTCTTTAAGTATACTTTCTTTTCAATTGAATTTCTTTCTTTCTTTTAATGTTTGTTTATTTTTGAGAGAGAGAGAGGGACAGAGGAACCAAAGCACATTCCTCTTTGAGAGCAAAAAGCCCAATGCAGGACTCAAACTCATGAATGGTGAGATCATGACCTGATCTTAAGTCAGGTACTTAAATCATGGAGCCACCCAGACACCCCTAAATACCTTCCCCTTTTAAAAACTTTAAATTCTTTTTAAGGAGAAACATTCTATTATTACTACAAGTAAAAGACAGTTTCAATGGTCACAAATAGGAGATAATTATAATAATAAATAAAATGAAAAATAAAACCCTCCTCACTCTGCACTGTCATTAATAAAGAACAAGGACAAACAATAACATCATGTTAAAAATACAATTGATTTACAGAATGCATACTCAAAAGTAAGTTTCTTGAGGAGAAGAATGAAATTTTTTACACAGTCAATAGTAAGGGAATAGTAGGTTTCATGTCACCTAGTTTAAAATAAAGTTGAGGATTATTAGTTTGGATTTTGGTGTCACTTATCATTGAGATTGTCACTCACAGGTGTATATGGTTAGAAAGGGCCAAGGATAAAAGGTTGCATTTTCTGATAAAATTATGCATGCTTATAAGTTCAAGTGCTCAGTGACAAGTATGGAGATATGGTGGGGGGAGAATCCATGTGAGAAATCTAGGCCATTATCATCAGTAATGCTTCTAAGCAGTTAAGAAAGTCAGTTACTAAAGACGTGAAGCATTCATGTCCATGCCAGGGCATAGTGCCTTTTAAAAAAAATTATAATTTATTGTCAAATTGATTCCCATACAACACCCAGTGCTCATCCCAGCAAGTGCCCTCCTCAATGTCCATCACCCACTTTCCCCTCTCCCCCACCCTCCATTAACCCTTAGTTTGTTCTTATTATTTGAGAGTCTCTTATGGTTTGCCTTCCTCCCTCTTTATGACTTTCCCCCTCCCTCTCTCCCGTGGTCTTCTGTTAAGTTTCTCAAGATCCACATATAAGCGAAAACATATGGTATCTGTCTTTTTCTGCCTGACTTATTTCATTTAGCATAATACCCTCCATTTCCATCCACATTGTGGCAAATGGCCAGACTTCATTCTTTCTCATTGCCAAGTAGTATTCCATTGTATATATAAACCATATCTTCTTTATCTATTCATCAGTTGATGGACATTTAGGATTTCTGTGATTTGGCTATTGTTGAAAATGCTGCTATAATTCCCAAGTACAAAGTCTAACAACACACCTAAAGGAACTAGAAACAGAACAGCAAAGATACCCCAAACCCAGCAGAAGAAGAGAAATAATAAAGATCAGGGCAAAAATAAACAATATAGAATAAAAAAAAACCCCAATAAAACAGATCAATAAAAGCAAGAGTTGGTTTTTTGAAAAAATAAACAAAATTGATAAACCTCTAGCCAGGCTTCTCAAAAAGAAAAGAGAGAGCGCCCAAATAGACAAAATCATGAATGAAAATGGATTTATTAAAACCAACCCCTCAGAAATACAAGCAATTATCAGGGAATATTGTGAAAAATTATATGCCAACAAACTGGACAACCTGGAAGAAATGGACAAATTCCTAAACACCCACATACTACCAAAGCTCAAACGGGAAGAAATAGAAAATTTGAACAGACCCATAACTAGTGAAGAAATTGAATCAGTGACCAAAAATCTCCCAACAAATAAGAGCCCTGGGCCAGATGGCTTCCCTGGGGAATTCTACCAGACATTTAAATAGAGTTAATACCTATCCTTCTTAAGCTGTTCCAAAAAAATAGAAATGGAAGGAAAATTTCTGGACTCATGCTACAAAGCCAGCATCACTTTGATTCCCAAACCAGACAGAGACCCAGCAAAAAAATAGAACTACAGGCCAATGTCCTTAATGAATACAGATGCAAAAATCCTCAGCAAGATACTAGCAAATCGAATTCGACAGCATATAAAAAGAATTATTCACCATGATCAAGTGGGATTTATTCCTGGGTTGCAGGGCTGGTTCAATATTCACAAATCAATCAGTGTGATATATTACATTAAAAAAGAAAAGAACCATATGATCCTGTCAATAGATGCAGAGAAAGCATTTGACAAAATACAGCATTCTTTCTTAATGAAAACCCTTGAGAAAGTCAGGATAGAAGGAACATACTTAAACATCATAAAAGCCATTTATGAAAAACCACAGCTAATATCATCCTCAATGGGGGAAAACTGAGAGCTTTCCCCCTGAGATCAGGAACACGACAGGGATGTCCACTCTCTCCACTGTTGTTTAACATAGCGCTGGAGGTCCTTGCATCAGCAGACAACAAAATGATCGATATAAGATGGGCTACTGCAGTCATAACTGTTTTCTCATTCTAAGCCACAAGATCCTTTGGCATGTGGTACAGTTATATTTTTTTCCCAAGATGCATTAACAAAGATAGGCAATTATAAAACATATTTTCTGGTGTAACTCATAATTTAACAGTTGCTCACTCATCTTATCGCTCATGACGGAAGAGGTCCATGTACATTTGGGTCAGGTAACAATCTGTTTGTAGAAGAGGGTTGATTTAAGGAACTGTTAAAACATTTTTCATTTGCACCAAGGTCTTTACCTCTATTTTTTTGTGTGTGAGAAATTTCAGAGAATAGTATGTGTTTTAGAATATTTCAGAAACAATTCTGGATCCTGTCCCTAATATATTTCTTCTAGGCTTCATTTATCCTAAATGCAGAGTCAGATACCACACTGATATTTGAGAAGGCAGTAGAAGTAATTCTTGGAAATGTCTGGGAGACTCTGTCATTGAATATTAATTTTTATACAAATCAACAATTACTAACCTAAAATTAGGAATCTAGCAGATTTCCTCGGGTAGTATCAGTCTTCTGAGGCACAAAAAAGGCTTCAAACCTCTCCAGTTTGCAGCTCCTAGTAGCTCTTAGTATAAAACCAGGGGTTTTGAAGTTCTACTATAAAGGTTAAAAATGAGAAATCCTTCTCGAACTCTCTTAAGATCTTGTAAGAAATCACTGGCATTGTCATTTCTGTCAATAAATGACTTTCCAGTGAGCATGTTTAAAATACAGAATCAAAATTGAAAAGCTAGAAGGCACTGCCTTAATAGATTTCATTGTTTGTAACTATTTTTGTCTGGAAAGTGCCTCACTTTTTTTTTTTTTAACCAGCAAAATATATATTGATTGGAACCAGTCTCCAAGGATTTCTTTGTGGTCCACAATTCTTACAGTGTTAACACTTGGAAGCTATTTCTACTGCCAGTTCCTCCAGTGAATAAGGGGGACAGAAATTTCTAAAGATGCTTGTTTTATATTTGCTAGTTAGGGGCTTAAAATTACTTTCTCAAATGAATTCAGCAATCACTTATAGAGGGTGATACTTACTAGTGTCACCTGGCCTTTGCCCTAGAGTTTAAAAAAAATTGTTTTTAATGTATATTTTTGAGAGAGAGAGACACGAGCACAAGTGGGGGAGAGACAGAGACAGAGAGGAAGACACACAGTCTGAAACAGTCTCCAGGCTCTGAGCTGTCTGGGCAGAGGCAATGCAGGCCTTGAACTCGGGAATGGTGAGATCATGGCCTAAGCTAAAGTCAGACGCTTAATCGACTGAGCCACCCAGGTGCCCCTGCCCTAGAGATGTTTACTGCCATGATGGAGCAGGAATTTACATAATGCAAACCAAATTATGGTGAGTGATCTATAGATATTTAAAATGGGAAATGTGGGAAAGAAGAGAGAGTGATGATTTCTCCGTGGGGGGATGACTTTAGAGAAGTAATACTTCAGTGGATCTTTGAAAAACAAAGAGTTTGCCTGATGGAAAAATGAGAGTAAGTCATTTTAGGTAGCGGGAGCTGCTCAAGTGAAAGCATGGTGGCTTGATCCCTGATAGATGAACCACCCAGTGTGGTTGGAGGTGGGTGGTGTCAGGAGTGAGTGGAAGAGGAATCTGGTGTATGTTGGAGTCACTTGGGAAGGCCCATGAATTCCACCCTGGGATGTTAGTTTGGATATTATTTTGTAGGCGATGAGTTATCAGGAACTTGAATGGTGGAATGATACTATTTAAAAAGTAATGGGGAGCCATTTGGTGGGTAGTGGGATTGGAAGCAGACAAAACACAAAGGATGTTAAGCAGTCTTGTGAGTGAGAGGTGGTAATGAGCCAGTGTGGGGAAATGAGGAGGAGAGACAGATGTGAGAGACAGATTGAATACAGGTCAATAGGACTTAGCTATTGATGGACATGTAAAGAAGTAATTGTAGTTTGATGCTCTTAGTCCTGTAATAAAGGCATATACAGCGTACTGTAAAAGGCCAGAGAAAGCTTCACAGATGAGAGGCTTGTGAGAAAAGTAGAGATTCACCAGGCATTAAGACCTTTTAAGCAGACGAAACAGAGTAACATGATATGGCTGATCTGGTGATTATATGTCACAGGTTCTCAGCTGGATTCCACATTAGAGTTATTTGGGGAGCTTTTAAAAATCTATGAATGCTTAAGGCTCAGCCCTAGAGAGTCAGTTTTAGTTAGTCTGTTATTAAGCCTAACTGTAGATGGTGATTTTCTTTTTTATTTTATTTATTTCTGAGAGAGAGAGAGAGAAAGAGAGGGAGAGACAGCATGAGCAGGGGAGGGGCAGAGAGAGAGGGAGATACAGAATCTGAAACAGGCTCCAGACTCTGAGCTAGCTGTCAGCACAGAGCCCGATGCAGGGCTCGAACCCATGAACCGTGAGATCATGACCGGAGCTGAAGTCAGACGCTCAACCGACTGAGCCACCCAAGCACCCTGATGATGATTTTAATGTGCAGCCAGCATCGAGGTCCAGTGGCATAAGCCGTTTGTTACGGTTGGAGTTGAGTGTGTGTAGAAGAGTAGAGGTAGATGAAGTGGGAGGTTGGCTCTTAAATTCCCTACTAAGGTATCATTGTCTTATTACCTGGGACTCTTTTGAGAGTAAAAGGAAGGTGTTAATAGTAATTAATCTGGGGCAATCAGCATAAACCAGGACTGTCTCAGCGAAATGTGGCTGTATATGTTTAAGTAGGAATAAGGCATGATTAAATGTCGTAATTTGAACTGATTTGGCTGCAGCCATGGAGGGAAGAGATTGGAAAGTGACTGCAATCAGGGAGACTGATCAGGAGAGGAGTGTAATCATTCAGAGGAGTGAGCTGGCAGCCCTCATAAAAGATTGGGCCTTGGCATAAGGGAGGAAGTTAAACAAGCAAGGAAGACTTTATTCAAAGCTATTGTAGAAGGGGGAGAGAAAACAGAACTCACTCTGAACTTGATTCCCTTGAAGCAAAGTGTGAGAGGATTCCTAAGAGCTGGGGTGGGAGGGAGAATGCAGATCATTTGTGTTTACTGACTGACTTTACCCAAAGCAAAAGCAAGATCCACTGTATCTTTGTGCCAGGTGATCGTTTTATAACTTGGAGCCAAAGTTAGGCTCCTATCCTCCCACAGACACTGGGAGACAGGGGTCTCTTCTTTGATGATTACATTTCAAAGAGATGGTTCCTAGGTCCTCAAGAAAGTCCTGGATTATAAAACTGGCAAGAAGTTTTTAGAAAGATTTACATACATCTCAGAGGGGAACAGAAAGAATGCACAATGATAAGTTTTCTAAAGGAAATGTTCTATGAAAGGGGGATCAGGGCCTAGAGTGAGGAAGAAGCCTGACTAAGGGTTAAACCTTAGTCAGGGAGTGTTAAGGCAGTCTTAGAGATGAAGGGGAAGGGAAGAGTTGAGGATGATTCTTCGGTTTCTGGTTTTGGTCTTGGGTGGATCTTGATGCCATTTACTACTACAGAGAACAGAGGAAGAATAGAACGTTGTTAAAAAGATAAAGTAAGTTTTAGAGAAACTGAGTTTGGGGTGCTTCTAGGATATCCCAGTTGAATTGGATGTTTGGGTCTTTGACTCAGGAGAGGTATAGATTGGAAAATAGGTTTTTGAGAGTGGTGGAAATACAGGATTAGTGGTAGCTTTTGTCTTAGCTCAAAACTCACACTCTACTTCCCCCCATTTGAGGGAGAACCTATGTGGATTAAATGGGATATTTGAGACAGTAAGATGCACCTAGTAGGGGCCCCATACACTTGACTAGTTCAATTATCATAGTTATCCGGGAGCTTAAGTAAGTCAGAATAGAAGAATCAAATGGTCAACTGGTGAGAGGTCCTAAAAAAAACCCTTGAATTGTTGTATCCTGGTAGCTGTGACTTCTCAGGGATAAGAGGTTATTTACCAGAAATTCAAACAAACAAACAAAAACAAATAAATAAAAAGCAAAGAATTAGAGTCCTCTAGAGTTCACTTTCTGCATTGTCTGCAAGATCACGTTGCAGTCGGCAGAGGATTCAGAATCTCCCCCATAGGGCAAGAGAGAAGAAAGGCCCCAAATAAAACCCAACCCCAAAGTGGTTTGTATTTGGACTAAATAGTGAAAAATGGAAAATCACACCAGTCTGTTCTTTTTGACCTAGGTCTTACCTACTTCAAGGGCTTTAAGGTCTGTTTCTTTGATGGAAGAAATTTAAAGATGCAAATGAGAAAAAAGGATGCAAGCCTTGATGACATCCTCCCCTGTGGTTCACAGAGCTACATATGCATGTGGGGAACCTGGATCTATGACTTCATGGTAGGAGTATTTTTGAAAGATGGGGACCATGGATGTTTTTGCACTTCTTGTGTTATGATTAGACAACAGCCGAAGAGAGATGACTTTAACTGGGACAGAATACCAGTATTCTTCGTCTAGTACTAGCTGTTTCTGACATTTAAATGGTGAGGGATGAACATGTGTGAAAGGTCAAACTCTCACCTGTCCTTGATTGGCTTAAGGGGCCATTGATGCGGAGGACAAGAGTTCTTGCTGTTTGGAAATTTGGCATTGCAGTTTGTTTACAGATAATGAGACCTTACTGATATTTAGACCCACATTTAGACTGGTGTTCCAAGAATTCTTCAAAGGCTGTTCACATGCATTTTGAAGAGCCCTCCAACATCAAATGGCTCTCACAAAAGAAGACTTTTTATCAATTGAATGAGAAGGGGAATATGATTCGAAGGGGGAAAAAATCCTGCCACAGGCTTTTTCTGAGGTAAACCATGGAAAAAGAACTCTAGGATGGAAATTGCTTTCAGTTAAGCTTTATTATGGGACAAAGAGTGTAGGGTCCTTATCTTCCCTATATGTACTGGGGTCCTTGAAAAAGGTAGCTCCCCCCCCCCCCCCCCCCCCCCCCCCCCCCNAACAAAAGCAAAGAGGCAGAGTTCTCTAGAGGCCATTTGCAAGCCAATGCCACATCAGCTGGGAATAGTGTATCTCCTGGAAAAATCAAGAACAGGAAAAACCAAAACTAAAATCCCCCGGAAAGAAAACATTTTTCTGGGAGGAAGATGCTGCCCATTTTCAGTAGGGGAGGAGTCACAGCTGCAGCTTAGCTGAGAAGGAAAGCAGACTGAGCTGAATGTGTATGGCCGGGGTCTGTTGGAAGGAGGCTGTCAGATATCAACATGATATATATCCTTTGCAGACAAAACAATCCATTTTATTTATTTTTATTTTTTAATTAAAAAAATTTTTTTCTTAAATAGTTTATTGTCAAGTTGGTTTCCATATACCACCCAGTGCTCATCCCCACAAGTGCCCTCCTCCATGTCCATCACCCCCCTTCCCCTCTCCCCCACACCCATCAGCCCTCAGTTTGTTCTCAGCATTCAAGAGTCTCTCATGGTTTGCCTCCCTCCCTCTCTCTTACTATTTTTCCCCTTCTTCTCCCCCATGGTCCTCTGTTAAGTTCCTCCTAATCCACCTATACATGAAAACATATGGCATCTGTCCTTCTCTGTGTGGCTTATTTCGCTCAGCATAACACCCTTGAGTTTCATCCATGTTGCTACACATGGCCAGATTTCATTCTTTCTCATTGCCATGTAGTATTCCATGGTATAGATAAATCACACCTTCTTGATCCATTCATCAGTTGATGGCCATTGAGGCTCTTTGCATGATTTGGCTATTGCTGAAAGTGCTGCTATGAACATTGGGGTACATGTGCCCCTATGCATCAGCACTCCTTTATCCCTTGGTTAAATTCCTAGCAGTGCTATTGCTGGGTCATAGGGGAGTTCTACTGTTAGTGTTTTGAGGAACCTCCACACTGTTTTGCAGAGGGGCTGCACCAGTTTACATTCCCATCAACAGTGTAGGAGGGTGCCCGTTTCTCCACATCCTTGCCAGCATCTGTAGTGACTTGATTAAAACAATCCATTTTAAATAAATAGCAATCTATGTAAAGATTCCATAATGTAAGCTGACACGTGATGATGAGAGCCAGCACAATACAGGCAGGGGAGGAAAAGAGGGATGAGTGGGGGTCAGGGGAGAGGAGAGAGGACCAGAAGAGAGGGTGCTGCTGTCTAATCCCACTAGGTGCTTTCCAGGCTATGGTAGGTGAAAAAACAAATCGTTAAATATCAGGCTTTTTCGGAAGGTAGAGTCTATTTTAAAACAAGTGACTCTGGGGAGATGGCTCTGATGTTGAGCTAAGGTACCTGAGACAGACTGGGAGCTTCAAGTTCTGTTTTCTTTTAAAATAAATTGATGCTGTTTATTTTTACCATCACACTGAGTGGAAATCCTGGTAACTGAGGTCTAAGTAAAATTGTTCAAAAAAGGAAAGCCATTTTCAGGCACTCTTTCACTTTGCCCCATGGCTGACCCCCATTGATTTTGAGTTCAGTATCATTTTGTTATTAGACTCCAAAATCTGACCTCAAGGGACCCTTTAATGTGTGGATTTTCTAGATATACGTTATGGAGAATGGCTAGGTCAATCTCCTAAGAGCCAGTTCTTTGTTCCTTGAGTTTCTAAATACCAGAAATCTGTCTTCTTCTTAAGAAAGGTTGACTATGTAATTTGGAAATTCATTACAAATGATCAATAATACAGAATGGATTTTTAGAGAATTTTTTTCTCTTCTTGACCGTTTTATGTTTTCTAATTTGTGTCTTAAAGAATATGAGCATGTATGGGATAGTAATAGATACTCCATAAAAGAGAATTCTATGGACAAATCAGTTTGAAACTGTCTGGCTAAACAAAGTTGCCTGGTTTTGAGTGTGTGTGTGTGTGTGTGTGTGTGTGTGTGTGTGTGCGCGCGCGTGCACACATGCACACGGGACAGGTCAGAGCCTTGTCTTGTCAATATGCATTGGACTCTTGAGGGATATAGGGATGCAGTACTTTCCAAATTGATTTGACCATGAAACTGCCAAGGAATCCAGTTTGGAAAATACTATTTTGGATGGATGGATCTATTTTTCTTATTTTTTTTTATGGAAAAATTACTATAATACAACTTCCCATAACCTTAGGTTTTTATAATTGTAATACTGTCAATATTTTGAACAAAAGGAAAGAATCTGTAAAAATGTGAGAGACTTTTTGTTGTTGTTGCAGATCACTCCAATAGTAAGGAAGTACACTACTTTTCTGACGCTGTGTGTAAATACTATAGTCCATACTGCCACTAGATGGGTTGGTTTGTACTTTATCTCTAGCCTAAATTCTTAAATTCTAACGTTCCTCTTCCTCTCAGTGACAATGATGATAATTGAACTGTGAAAAATTCAGCTAAGGTGTTCTTTTTTTCATTAAAAATGATTTTTCATGGTAGAAAATATGGAAAAAGCATAAAAAACAAAATGAAAGAAATAAAACTTACCCGATGTACACACTCTGGACATTCTGCAGAAGTCAGAGCTGCTAATGGTAGTTTGCAGTTGTGTTTTATTTGGCTGTGTAATATTTACAGTTTTTTGAATTAGAGTTTCCACATATAAAAATTGGGCAATTTCTCACAAACACATGTATTTCTAGCTGCTTCTGAAATATTCAACATTGGCATCATGTGACCTGCATTCTGGCGTGTCAGGGCTCAGAGCTGAGTAGGAGCCTCTCTCTCTCTGTAGGAAAGAAACCTCTGTGTTGGTTTATCTACCTGTACTCTGAGATATTTGGTTTTGAAACCTCAGTTGTGAGTCCTTCTCATCTTTTCCCTCTTTGATAATGTTTAATTTTTAAAAGGGAGTTATCCTTTCATATTAGGATATAACCTTTTTCCTTTTAATATTTTATTAACATTTTCTCATGCCATTAAATGTTCTGTATCATTGCCTTTGTCTGTATTATTTTCTATGATAGGGATATGCCATGCTTTATAGAACCTATCCCCTACTCTACTAGGCTTTTAAATAATTCCTTGTTTATTCTATTAAATACACAGCATGGGGGATAAATATCCTTGTGGCAAAATCAGTGCACATGTCCATGATTATTTCTTTAGGATAAATTCCTATACCTGAAATTGCAGAGTCAATTGTGAAGTTAAAAATATAAGTATTTTAAACACTTTTGAGACTCATTGTTGAATATATGCAACTATACTTTCACATACTTGGCAATTAAGTGATTGATGTCTTCAGAGAGCTAATAGATTAATATGTCTTCCCAAGAGTGTGACTGTGGACAGTATTTCCCACACTTTAGCACAGTCCCTTTTTTCATGTACCTACTAATAGCTCATGACACAGTAATATTATCTGGAGAATCTGGGAAATTTGAGCTGAATTATTGGCTAAGTGGTGGAGGGCATTTGGACAAGCTGTGTTTACATTACAATTCTGTTTAGCTATCAACTAGGCTTACTGCTTAACTCTGTTATATTATGAACCCCTATACAAAGAATAGGCTTTGTAAAAAGCCCAGAGACTTCTCAGGGCAGGGACTGTTATTCATTCAAACACGTACTGTTGCAGGATTCTTTACCTCAGTACCTGGGGTGTGTTGTCTCACTGCTTTGAAGAATGAAGAGGTGGACACAGAATAAAGTGAGTGGCAAGCAAGAATTTATTAGGGCATAAGATCAGAGAGTAAAGAATAGTATGGAAGCTGTCTTTACATAGAAGGAGCATTAAAAAGTGAATGCCTATGACTATAGGCAAGGGACTCTTTTTTTTTTTTTTTTTAAATAGGGTTTTGGTTGGCCTCTTTCCTTCCCTCTTATTTCTTCTCAGGTTCTACCCTTATTGGCTAGGTAACTCTGAATGCCTAGTCATTCCTTTTTGATTGGGGTGATTTATGGCCATCCCTTCCTTGTGGGTCATATGTTTTATGCTTTACTTATTTTTGGTCAGTTCTTTTGTTTGTCAGATTCCTGAAGGAAACCTGAAGGGGAGTCTTTAGTGTCTGTTACATTCTTAAGAGGAACTTAAACTCCTCAGGGAGTTTGCTCGAGGTTACACGTTCCCAGAAGAAATGTTTTGAAATTTGGTTTTCCTCCACTAGGGACCTTCAAGTCCTCGCCTCTCCCTTTCTGTCTACTGAATCTTATCTCTCCCTAATCACAGTATTAGCATCCTCTGTCCTTCCTTCTTTTGGAATTCCCTCTTCCCCTCAGGGCTGCCCTCATCACCCCTGAACTGATTTTCTTCTGATGTGTGAAGAAAAAAGTAGCCACCTAATTTCTTTTTAGAACTAACTGACAAATAAGTGGAATCTCTAGAGGAATTTGAGAGAGATGAGAGTGTTCTGCAATGTGCAGCCAGGAGCAGCTTAGTGTCTGGAGAGCCTTGAGGGTGAAGTTGGAGAGGAAGATGGGAGGCCATCTGAAAAGCCTCTGAAAGGTGGTGACCTATGGCCTTGTGGAGAATAGATTGAGGGGGATGAACCTAAAAAATAGAGGATTTAGAGGTTGGTGGATTGGCTCAGGTAAAAGACAATGTGAGTCTGAGTGGGGAGGTCTTGAACTTGAGCTGTGGCAATGGAAATGGAAAATGATGTGTGGTAAAACTGAAGAGGGAAGGCAGAGCATTGAGGAAGACTTTACAAGGACCTTAGTCATCAGTAAGCTATGACTTTGTCTATGCATAACTTTCTAGAACTTTTATATCCAATTACGTTTGGAGTAAACATATTTAGGATTAAGAGGCTCTTATGTATATAGTGGCTCTAAAATTTATTCAGTGTTAAAATGGCTTCTTTATTATTTTTTATTGAGGTATGATGTGGGGAACAAAGACAGAAAGAAATGTAGATACAGTTAAATCTCCTTATAATGTGCAGTCCATTGACACATACTTGAGACAGGCAGAGTAGAACATTCTTCTAGGAACTTCCAATTGTCTTAATGTTAATGCTTTGCTAGTGAGAAAAACAACCTTACCTTGACAATAGCTAGGCCTCCAGGGTTCTATGAGTCTTCTTTAACATATGAAAATCCTTTGGAAACTTCCCCTAATTTTTACTTCCCCCAACTTGCAACTATATAGTCAGTCACTCCTCAGAATCCCAGGGCAGCTTTTTCTGCCCAAGGGTCCTGTTCCTGTGCTTTAATAAAACCACCTTTCTACACTGAAGATGTCTCAAGAATTCTTTCTTGGCCATAGGCTTCGAACCCCAACACTTCAAAACACATAAAGGTATAGTTGACATACATTATTAGTTTCAGGTGTACAGCATAATAACTCAGTATTTGTATATATTGTGAAAGATGACTCCAATACATCTAGTTAACATCTATCACCATGCATAATTACAGAATTTTTTTCCTTGTAATGAGAACTTTTAAGATCTCCTCTCTGAGCAACTCTCAAACATGCATTCTGGTGTTAATAACTATAATTGCCTTGCCTTACATTACATCCCTAGGACTTACTTATTTTGTAACTGGAAGTTTGTACCTTTAGACCGCTTTCACCCATTTTATCCACCCCCACCCTCTGCCTCTGGCAAGCAATCTAAAACAGCTTCACTTTTCTTTAAAATTTAACCAATATTGAAAAAACATGAATAAAAATATTTTAAAAATCGCCTTTAGTTTCAGCATGCAAATTAAAAAAATTCTTTTCTAACATTTATTCATTTTTGGGAGACAGAGAGAGAGCATGAGCAGGGGAGGGGCAGAGAGAGAGGGAGATACAGAATCTGAAGCAGGCTCCAGGATCTGAGCAGTCTGCACAGAGCCCGATGCAGGGCTTGAACTCACCAACCATGAGATCATGACCTGAGCCAAAGTCAGACACCCAAACGACTGAGCCACCCAGGCACCATTGTATAGATAAACTACATCTTCTTCTTCTTCTTCTTCTATTTTTTTTTTGAAAATTTTTAATGTTTTATTTGATTCTGAGAGGGAGAGAGAGAGAGAGAGCAAGAGCAAGAGAGCATGAGCATGAGCAGGGGAGGGTCAGAGAGAGAGGGAGACAGAATCTGAAGCAGGCTTCAGGCTTTGAGCTAGCTGTCAGCACAGAGCCGGACGCGGGGCTTGAACCCACGAACCGTGAGATCATGACCTGAGCTGAAGTCAGACGTTTACCTGACTGAGCCACCCAGGATATTCTTGATCCATTCATCAGTTGATGGACATTTAGGCTCTTTGCATGATTTGGCTATTGTTGAAAGTGCTGCTATGAACATTGGGGTACATGTGCCCCTATGCATCAGCACTCCTATATACCTTGGATAAATTCCTAGCAGTGCTATTGCTGGGTCATAGGGGAGTTCTACTGTTAGTGTTTTGAGGAACCTCCACACTGTTTTGCAGAGGGGCTGCACCAGTTTATATTCCCACCAACAGTGTAGGAGGGTGCCTGTTTCTCCACATCCATGCCAACGTCCACAGTCTCCTGATTTGTTCATTGTAGCCACTCTGACCGGCATGAGGTGGTATCTCAGTGTGGTTTTGATTTGTATTTCCCTGATGATGAGTGGCATTGAGCATCGTTTCATGTATCTGTTGACCATCTGGATGTCCACTTTGGAGAAGTGTCTGTTCATGTCTTTTGCCCATTTCTTCACTGGATTATTTGTTTTTTGGGTGTGGAGTTTGGTGAGTTCCTTATAGATTTTGGATACATCTTGTGTATATTCTTGACTTTTCAGCTAATTTCTTATTAAGCTTGTTTTAAAATTTTAAATTCAAGTTAGTTAAAAATTGGTAAAATTGGTTTCAGTAGTAGAATTTAGTCATCCATCACTGTGAGAAATAAGCCCACTTACTCAAAGGAGGGGATGAGGAGACTTGGAGCACAGTGAAGTGAGGCTTTAATCAACGGTCATGCAAGAGCAGGTGTCTGAGGGACAGGTACACTTGGGGCAGTTACAGCAGACAATTTATTTTCTAGCATGCAGGTCCTTCCCTTTGTTCCCTCAGGTTGAGTATTACAGAGGTTACAGACTTTCCCGGATGTCACCTATGCACACGTAAGGCAAAAAGTAGTCTGATTGGAACAAATCACCCTCTCTGAGATGATGCAAAGACTTTCAGTCCCTCCTCCCTGTTCTTTGGTGCATCCTCAATGCAAAGCCCATGAAAATAAGTTCAAGAAATGGAGAGGGGAAGAAAAACCAGGAAATGAAGTATCTAACAGTTTGGGACTCCATTGTGCGTGTGTGTGTGGGGGGGGGGGTTCATACATATTTCCAATAGATTGTAAACCTACTGTTAACTAGACAGCACAGATTTTATTTGGTGTTAGTAAAAATGAACCATCTCCCTTGTCACAATCACTTACATTAACACCCAGTGCTCATCATAATGTTAGACCTCCCTTTCCAAAGGAGAATCACTGAGAACCAAGCCCACAAAATAAAAAAGGAGTTGGTTTTTCAGGTTTATTTTAGTCCAGCTGGATGGCCCCTCCCGAGCACCCAAAAAGTCCTCGGAAGAGAGCCCCACTGAGCCATAGCTCAGGGTTTATATAGATAGGGAGAGGGGCAATGCCGGTGTACAGAAGTGAGAATTTTGGGGTTAGAGTTGGGGGTTGCTTAACAGTTGCTTGAAGAACAAGTTTGAGATCAAACAATAGAGTTTGAGATCAAACAATGGTTGGTATTTCCTCATTTGCAAGCCCCTCACCTTTTGCCCAAGGGGGTTTTTACAATAACAAGTGCCCTCCTTAATACCCATCTCCCATTTAGCCCATCCACTGCCCACCTCCCCTCCAGCAATCCTCAGTCTGTTCTCTATAGTTAAGAGTCTCTTTTATGGTTTGCTTCTCTTTTTCTTTGCCCCATATGTTCATCTGTTTTGTTTCTTAAAATCCACATATGAGTGAAATCATATGGTATTTGTCTTTCTCTTACTAGCTGTTTTACTTAGCATTACACAATCTAGCTAACACACATATTGAAAAGATGCACAATGTCAGTCATTATCAGGGAAATACAAATCTCATTAAACTGTTAGTGAGTCTAGGAGTCACACCTTTGGGAGTCATTCCTTGTGACCTCCTTATTTGCTGCAAATAAATTTTTCTTTGTGTGACTACTCAAAGAAACAAACAAACAAAACAAAACCTAGTGATGAGAACTTATTTTTCACTTTTACTTCCTTTTTTTTAAATACAATTAGAAATTTTTTTGCATTCTCACTCTTCTCTTGAGCTTAAAAGTTCCACATCAGGAAGAAGATGATTGGCTGACTCTTGCTTTTGAGTGTTACACACAAACTGCTAACCTGGGCCTCTTAAGTTTTAACCAGGCTGGCTGCCCACCTGTTCACTAAAAACAAATGCAGTAACAACATCTCTTTCTTCATGTTTTAGTCTTATGCAAAGTAATCAAAGATGATTTCCATTTCTTCCTCTAGTTTATTCATTACTACCCATGTTTAGGAGTTAGATTTTGCAAATTTGAATCTACTAAAGAAGTGAGTTGGTGTTTTTGGAGGAAGGGGAGAGGAAAGAGAGGCAGGAAGGAAGGGGGGAGGGTTTTCCAGGAAATGAACATTGAAATGGAGATTTGCAAGCAGAGCTCTTTATTGAGGAGTGAGCTTGGGGATTATCCTGGTGAGGGAGTGAAGAAAGCAGTGTTGGGCAGAAGGGGAAGTTGAAGTATGCATTTGCAACCAAAGCTTGAGAGGAAATAACCTGACATCCAGGTCGAGGGCAGTTCCTGAAGACTCATCTGTGAGCAGCCAGAATGCCTGTGCCCTGGGAAAAAATGAGTATTTGGTCCAGGAGGGGAGATGTGGGTGGTGCACCAGAGTTCCCATCGAGTTTCACATCTCACGCCACCGGCATCCACTTGCTTCTGAGATCAGCTCTTTTAGGATTCTCTGTGGTTCCTTTTTCCTGGGAAAACTTACAAGTGATAGGCCAGTGATGTAAACTACAACCTCTATTGCTATCATGGGTCTCAGGGCTGCTCCTGGTACCATGGCCTCCCTGCTCTAGGTTCCTCTCATGCTCAGTGTTTTTGCTGGTATAGGTGCTTACCTGGTGGGCTGACCCAGACATTCATCCCTAAGGGGTGTGAGCCCCTAGTCACAGTGGCTGTACTTGTTCATTTACTGTCAAAAATGTGCAAGAGAATACCAAAACACCCCAGTGGATCACCTATCAGATCCGCATCTACAGGCTCATCTGATCCCTGTCCCTATTGTTTTACAACTCCCATACCTCATCCTGCTCATCTGGGTCAATCACCCCTGTCTGGACGATGATTCCTTTCCTTGCCAGCTGGTCTTTTGGCAAGAGGAACCTGAGGAAACTGAGTGGCAGCTATTACTTACAGGTTAACATAACTTTTGCTGTGTCCTCTGGTGGAAATATTCTCTCTCAAACCTGTGGGCCCCAGAGTTCCAGGGATGGGAAATAAATTTCACAAAGGGTTACTGGAAGTTATGGTGGGAGGGGTCACTCCTGCTTCTTCCCCTTGAGTCCCAAACTCTTATTTTCTACCTTTTGGGGAAACAGCATCATATAATTGTGCTTGATTTAGGGCAGTGGTGCTTCTTTGAGGATGGCACACGTCTTTACCAGGTATCATCTCAAAGCTGGCACCTCAGCTGTGTTATCAAAGGCCATTTCATTGCTCTGTAATGCCAGTGGCTTCTAAGACACTGCAGTACATTATATATCATAAAGTAGGCTCTTTGGCCCCATGAGATAGAATGTGGGATCCCATGTCAATGACACAAACACTCTGTGAGTCCCTTACATATGCCCCAACACTGGTCCTGTGGGTGGTTGTGGCAAACCCATACTTAGAATAAGTATTAATTCTGGTCACGATGGTTCACTGCCTCTTCTAGCATGGATGGGTCCAATGTCATAAGCTACTCACTTTTTGCTCATCTGATAAAATTAACATGTTATCACTGATATAGTGGATTAATGTGATGTTTTGAAGCATGCCTAAATGGTAAAAGCTCTTTGAGTCTATCATAACTGAGAGTGGGAGTTACCTTAGCTCTGATGCAAGATGGTAAATGTATACTATTGTCCATCTCATGTAAATACAAAATTTTTCTGATCCTTCTTAGTAGGGATGGAAAAAAATTTGCATTGGCCAGATTTCTGTATATAAGATACCTGAAGTCTTGTTAATCTACTCTAATAATGTTACTATGTCTGACACAATAAGCTGCAGTTAGAACCATTACTCAGTTTAGTTTACAGTAGTCCACTGTCATCCTCCATGATTCATTTTTGTTTCTGTGAAGGCCATCTAATGATTAAATGAGCATATGATAAAAGGGAATACACCTGTTTCCTTTAGGGCTTTAAGGTGCGCTAGATTTTCACCATTCCCTCCACAGTATGCTACTTATCTTTCATTTTACTATCTTAACTAATCTGGGGAGTGGTACCCAGAGGGTCCCACTTGGCCTCCCTTATTATGCCAGCTCTTACCCCAAAGGCCAACCCCCGCAACCCTCAAAAAAACCCAAAACAAAACAAAAAAAACCAACAACCCCAACAAAAATGTCTAGGGAATTCTGTCAATTACTATTTTTATATTTTGGGTGGATCAGAGAAATGACCACTGAGTAGCTCCCTGGATCCAGTGAATTCATTGTGTGGTAGACCTGGATAAAACTATTTATTTATCTGACTGCTTTCTATTGCTATCCTAATAGTGGAGCCATTGTGATGTTTCTGGTCTCTAAGTATCAATGTCACCTTGCAGTTTGTGTCCAGCAGTCCTCAAAATGTCTTGGGATTGCTTTTTATCCAATGTATGGTGACCTGAGTAAATGATCCTAGGCCCATTTGGCAAGGGACTGTGGGGTCATCATCATTTACATTTATATTTGTATTTCAGGGCTTTTCCTCCTGGGGACCTAGTCTTTCCTTCAATCAATGAGTTCTAGGTTTGAAAAACAGGCTCATCTCCAGAAATTGGACAAAGGATCATAACTAGTGAATTGGGAGGCTTCTCTCATCCTCTAAATTATCTGTTCTTGATTTTAAAAAAATTCATAGAGAAGAAATACCCTTATTGGCTGTTACCTGTTTTGTGCCTCTGGATGCTATGTTCTATTAACCATCATTCTTTGTTCATCTTAAAAGTGTATCCACTCCTCTGAGTTCTTTGATTCCTTTCCTATCATTTCCTATAGTAGTTCTGGCATTTCTGTGTCACTTAGTTTGGGCCATCAATTTTTCTAGCATCCAAGAGCTAGATCAGCAGCATGTTTGTCCCATCTCCGGGGGCCCTTGCAAGGATGTTAAATCCTATATCCCATTTGCAAATTCATGTTTCATCACCCAGTCTCTTCCAGTCAAGCTCCCTCTGGATCTGGCCCCCATACATATGTTCCCGGCTCTTGATCGTAAATGTTGTCTAGGTCCTGTAGTTTCCTCAGGGTATGGTCATTTTCATTCTAACAGGCCCAGTACTTTCTGACTAGGTTATAGTTTGACTTGTTCTTAGTTACTGGTCTTAGTTACTGATGAAGAATGGAAGTGCTGCAGGTAGATTGTGGAGGGGAGGGGCTCATGCTGTCCTGCAAGGTAGAGGCCTCTGCATTAATTGCAAGCAAGAAGGAAGTTCTAGCCTTCAACACAGGAGAATGGGACACTGCTGTAGAGGGGTTTAGGTTTTAAGGTTTTAAAGTGGAATAGTGTAGTTGTCTACATCTCAGCTTTTGGGAACCTTTGTAGCCAGAACTCCGATCTTGGCACAGTAGACTTGTCATGGTTGAGATTTCAACCCTATCTTGACATCTTCTCTACTTGTAATTAGAGGCTAATTACAAGTAGAGAAGGTCCTGAGGCTAATTCTTGGCTTTCATATCTTTTGGCTCCAGGCGATGAAAATATTTTAAAATATTTTTGTATGTTATCAAGTAGAACCTTTAGTTTTCATAATTCACTTTGAATTAGTGATTCAACACCCTCAGGTTTCATGGTCTTTCTCCAGTACATTGACCACACCCAGCAATAACCATATGATTCCATTGCCCTTAAAATTACTACTTCTCAAATGCCTGAGATAATGCACCTGTTAATGTATTTCCTACCACCAGTATCCCATCCTCATTTACTACCAGTGAAGATTTTAACAGTTGCACTCCTACCAAATGCCAAGGGCAGTGATGGGATCTTTAGTGACAGTCAGTCCGCAGGTGGATAAGCTTCAAAATCCCATTTTATTTTATTATTTTATTTTTCTTTCTTAAAAATTTTTTTAATGTTTATTTATTTTTGAGAGAGAAAGAGAGCGAGTGAGCAGGGGAGGGGCAGAGAGAGGGAGGTGCAGAATCCAAAGCAGGCTCCAGGCTCCGAGCTGTCCCAGAGCCTGATGTGGGGCTCATACTCACAAACCATGAGATCATGACCTGAGCCGAAGTCAGACACTTAACTGACTGAGCCACCCAGGTGCCCTTTTCTTTCTTTTCTCTTAAAGAGAAAGAGAAAGTGCGTGAGCCTGGGAGAGGGGCAGAGGGGGAGAGAGAGAGAGAGAGAGAGAGAGAGAATCTCATGCAGGCTCCACACTCAACTATGAGCCATCAGCAGCCATCACTCCTGGCAGATGAGGGAATTAGTACATTGATCTTGACAAAAGAATGGGGTGGCATGGTACAGTGTCTACTACAGTGCCATCTGAGATTGCTTCTTGGATGTCTAATAGACATCACAGGCCTAACATAGCTAAAGCACAGCCCTTGTGTTTTTTTTTTTTTTCTCTCTGAGCCTGTTTTTCAGAGTCTCGTCTTTATAAATAGTTTTTAAAATGGATCTATGAGGTTCAGACCACAGCTTTTGTTTTCTTTCTTTCTTGCCTTGACCCATGTCTATATGCCAGTAAGTCCTCCCAGCAACAACTCCAAAAATATGTTTTGAGTCCATTTGCCTCTCTTCATCTCTACTACTACTATCCTAGTCAGGCCACTATTATCTCTTGCCTGTTCTACTGCAAGTAAACTGTCCTTGTTTATATTCTTGGCTTCTGCAGTTCATTTTTCATATGGCAGCCACAGTGATTTCTTAAAGATGTAAATAAGATCATGTCACATTTTTCCTTATATATTTCAGGACTTTACATTGCATTTGGAAACAGACTCTTTGCCATGGTGTATAAGGCCCGTTGTTATTTGGCTGCTTCCAATGACAGTCACCATTACTGTATACCTAACTGTCATTTCCTCTCCTTCTTACCAACAGAATTTTGATTTTTTGGGAGGTGTCAGTATCCCCAGGTGATGGAACAAGACTAAGACTAACCCAGGCCAATTACCCTGCTGTATGCTTGGGTAGGTGGTGTTTATGAACCACTTCAGGCCAATAATACACAATGGAATTTTGTTAGTTTTTGAGAATATATATATATATTCTCAAATATATATTTGAGAATATAATTATATATATATATAATTTGTTTTTATTTTTGTTTCTTGTTAAAAGAAGATGATGCAATTAGCACAATGGCCCTTCCCCATTCTTTCTTCCATGAATGTAGACATAATGTCTGGAACCACCATAGTCATCTTGTGACCATGAGGAAAAGACCTAGAGAATCACAGAGGTGTTGACTTTGTACTGATTGACCCCTGAACCAGTCTCTTATTGCTGTCACTTAGAGCTTAGGCTCTTTCCCACCTCCTGGCCAGGCCTATGGACTTGTTCTCCCCATGCCTGAAACTCCTTTCTCCCACATCTTACATGGTTGGCTCATCTTCATCCCGGTCTCCGCTTGCCACCTCACTGAGGTCTGACCGCCCAATCTCAAGTAGCACCATTCCTTAAACTCCTGCCCAGGCACTCTGCTATGGTATATATATATATATAAAATATATATATATGGTATATATATATTTTAAAATAGCACTTAGAATGTGAAAATATCTTGTTGATTAATTGACCACTTGTAAATAATCTGTCTCTCAATTATGATGTAGGTGTCATGAGAGTGGGGATGTTTCTGGCTTGTTTAATGCTCTTACTTCCAGCCCTTAGACTAGGACTTGGCAGACGGTAGGCACTAATGAACGTTTGTTGAACAAATGCTTCCAAATACTTGTTGTATTTGACCATTCTCTTAACCTTTCTGAATTTCATATTTTTCATTTGAAATAGAGATTATAAATGGTACCATTTATTAACTTTTTAAAATGTTTATTTATTTTTGAGAGACAAAGCATTAGTGTGTGTGTTGGGGGGGGGGACAGAGAGAGGGAGACACAGAATCCAAAGCAGGCTCCAGGCTCTGAGCTGTCAGCAGAGAGCCCAGCACAGGGCTCAAACCCACAAACTGTGAGATTGTGACCTGAGCCAAAGTCAGTTGGCTTAACTGACTGAACCACCCAGGCACCCCTAATTGGTACCATTTAGTTGCAGTACACAGTGCTGGGAAAATCAAATGACATAATGTGTGTACAGGTATGGGTGAGCAGAAAGCACCAGACAGTGCACACTGTGGGATCGTTGAATGATACCTGCCCAGGCTCATTTCTGAGTGTCTCTGCCATATGCATCGCAAATTTCCCTCTTTTATTAGACTTGTATATGCAGAAGAGAGTTATGAGCTTAGGTGTCTGGGAAAGTAAAATCAAATGACTTGATTGCAGTGTTTATTGCCGAGACACCTGGGAGCACTCTGGTTGCTATGTTTGAATGTGGCATTACTTGGTCTGGGGACTACAGAGTGAATGAATTTGAATTTAGTGTACCAAGGGTAAAGTCAACATTCAGGCAGTTGCTAGCAGAGTGGAATGATAAAGGTGTGATTATCTGAGGAAAGTAACTGGGGATTTAAAAATCAGACTAATCATGATAATAAAGGCAGAAATTGGGCTTTATCAAAAGAAGGGAAAACGCAGAAGGAGGCGTTAGGGAAAGATGTCATTGAGGTGGTAGAAACAAGCATATGAAAGTAGTTTTGGCTGCTGCTTACGCAGGTCATGGTAGGGGAACAATAAGAAAATGAGGGAGATTATTTGTTGATAATGTAAAAATTTAAGTAGACAGGGCAACATCTCTCTCACCATTGTTTGCAACAGAATATAAAAGCTTAATAAAGAGGACAAAATTTAATTATTAGCCAGAGATGAGCTGATAGAAATTCTAAGATGGAAGAAGTAAACATAAAACGAAAAGTTCTTTGATAACAGTCCTCACTTATTGGAGAGATGATATGCTACCGCAGAAGGGATCAGAGCTGCATGTGAGTAATTATTAGTTCATTGGCTAAATAACACTGATTAGTTATTTTCTATGTCTCGACATTGCTCAGTGCTGAGAATACAACATGGTCACTACCATAAGGAAAAACTCCAGAGCCTACCGGCAAGTTGGCACACAGTTTTAATAGAGTGTGCTAATGATGTAGCCAGGGAGGACAGGGTGCTATGAAAGCATGTAGGACGTGTGAGAAATAGGTACTGGAGGGAACAGTGTCTCAGGTGAGACAGCAGGTGTGCCAAGCTGGTTTGTGCCATAGGGCCTTTGTACCACCTGTTTCCTCTGCCTGGAATACTATCCCCTGATCTTGACTCTTTGATATTCAGCTAAAAGATCACTTCCTCAGAAAGGTCTTCCTTGACGAGCCAATTTTGAGAAGTCTCACAGAAAATTTCTACTAAATCACTCTTTTATTTCATTCAGAGCATTTATCATTATATGGTGTTTTCTGGTATTTTTATTGCTCTTCTTCCTATCAGAATATGTGCTCCATGAAGTCCTGAACCTTGTTAGCCTTGTTCATCACTGTATTATCAATGCTTAGAGCAGGGCCTGCCTCAGAAGAGGTAGCTTAACAAATATTTGTGGAATAAACAAATAAATAAGTGATAATAGCAGCTGGAGGAGAGAAAGGGGTGAGCCACAGAGGGAGGAAGAAAGTGTTCTGGGAGAAGACCCAATGGTTGTCAAGAGTTCTACTTGATTCCTAAGTCCCTACAGGGTTTGTAGAAGAAATTGGCTCATTGCTTGTCAGGGGGCCTTCCTTTGCCTGCATAAGGGGTTGCCTTTCCTGTATTGGTGGACTTTCCTTTCCGTCTGATCCTGTTCTACTGCATATTTCAGAAATTCCATTTTAACTCTTTTGGCACACTTCCTCATATTCAGCTCTGTTACAGAGGTTTTCATTTTCAGATTTCCTTGGCTCCTTCAATGGGATTTGGGGAATGAAAAGTCCATCTATGAGCCCAAGTCACTATCTTGAATTTGAACGTCTGAAGGAAAATTTTACTCTTAGGTAAATTTCAATCCAGATTGTTTTCCCCCATAGACTTTCTGGTATGTGTTCAGAAAAGGAAACATACTTCAAGCTACCCTGAGAAATGCAGAATTAGGAGGAAGAAGTTCGTATAAAAGTAAAGTTCATTTCACACATGTTGCAGCTAACACACCCAAGTGTTTGGGATTAAGCTCATTAGCACCACCTTTTGTGACTGTAGGTAATCAAGTCCAAAATGTGTGTTGTTACCATGGAGCTGGCTTGGTACAGCTCTCTTTCAGACCTGATGGTCCCTGAGTAGTTTATAGTTCAAAATACTAGGAAGTGCAGTAAAATAAGGTAACGGAGAAGCAGCATGCTGGTGGACTCACCAGGCTCTAGAATTGGATTTGCAGGTTCAGAAAAGTAATTCTATTGCTCTTTTGTTGAGTGGTAGCCAAGCTTTCCTGGTTCTGATTTATCCACCTGAATGTCCTGCTTTACATTGTTCTGCCCAGCGCATTGCCTTCTGGGAAGAAGGTTTACTTAAGAAACCACATGCTTAATAGAGGACTAGAGCATAATATAAATTTGATTTTAGAATAAATTTATATGGAAGAATGGATAAAGGTCCGAGAGGAGCTAAAGTCTGCTTTGAAAAGAGCAGAAAAATCAGAAAGGGACTCACCCCACTAGAAATTAAAGCATACTGGAAAGCCAAGATAATAAAACCATTAAGACTCTTGTACAAGAACAAAGAAGTAGACCTAATGGAACAGGACAGAGAATTTCAAGAAGATCCAGGTATATATGGAGGCTAGGTTTTTGATGAAGATGCCACCACAAATAAATGGTGGAAGGAAGGTGTGAAAAGGTTTAATGTTCTTCCTTTTTCTTCTTTTCTTCCTTCTGTCCACTTTCTATTTGAATTGCTTTACTTGGCTCTTTTTACTCTTCCTCCTGATGCAGTAAGAAATGGGGGCCCCTGCTCTGGAAGAGGAGCCTCACCTCATTTTCCTGCCTTAGGAGGCCAGTGGAAATGAAACAAAGGAGGTGGTGTTCAAATGACTGGGGCCTATTTCTGATCTAATCCGGAGTCACAGGAGACTAGAGAAGGATTTATGGGTAAAATACCAATTAGAATAACCCAAATGTAACTGAGCTTCTTTGGGGGAGCCTATGCCCGGCTCCATATCTATTTTGAGGCATTTCAACCAAAAAAAATCCAAATCCAATGCTCAAAACATTAGGCAGTAAGGTGGGTTTACTGAAGGCTTTAGAGGGAGATGGGGAGAGGGTTTACCTGGCCTTAAAATTCCTCATTAACATCTCTGTTCTCAGTCTGCCTTTTTTCAACTCTACTTCTTCCCACTCCCTATCCAGAATCTTTCCATTCCTGTAACTACTTTGGCTCCGTCTCTCACACACTTTTTTCTGAAAATCCATAGAAAGCTCACTCCTTGGATGACAGAAGGGAATTGCCCATAGCTAGTAATTTATTTTCCCTTTGCCTAGAATTTACTCTGTGGGTACACCATCCTTTCTTGCTTTAGGAAAATTGCAGGTGACTATCCCAGATTTATGGTTTCCAGATCCTGGCTAGCACTTTTTGGGGGGAGGGAGTTGGGGTGGGGGCACAGCTATAGTTAATTTTGGTTATAAAGACTGGTGTGGGTCCCTCCCTAGATTTTGCAGTATGGCTTCTATTTGGGCTTTTACCTTACCCTGCACATTCCAGATGGACTATTTCTGGTGTTAACGATCTTCAGTAGTAGGTCTTCTGTCACTTTTGTGGAGAATGGGTTTGTTGTTCAAAATCCACGTATGAGAAAAGATGAGAATGAAGGCTTTTTCTTGCTGCATGAATTTTTAAATATTCATTTTGTATTTGTTTGATGAAGATGACAGGTTTTCTCCCTTTTGTGTGCTGAAGATAGAAAACAAAGTTTCAGCAGAGGATAGAAAGAACTTTATTTGGGAAGTACAGGAATGTGTAGGAGCGTGTTTTCTATTCCAAATCTTATTATCTGGCAAGAACAATGCCTATATCTTTTATGTGTACCAAGTGGGTATTCTTCTATATCAGAAGTCTCCACTCTAATCTTGTCCTTTCCTATCTGACTGTCACTGACACGGGAGTCATAGTTAATACACCAGTGCTTGAAAATAATCTGTGGGTGGAGAATTGGGGAAGAAGCTGTGAAAAATAGGAACAGCCTGAAGGAAGTGACCAATCATTCCCCAACTCAGGCTAGTTCCCAGGTAGGAATGTTCTAGTTAATGTTAGTTAATCCTCCAGCCCCATTATTTTACCTGGTAAGTATTTTACCAGTCAGAACCCATTTGGGTAAATAAACATCTGCTAAAAACATGCATTTTCTATGGAAAGCATAAGTAGTGTTCTCACGAGTAGAATTAATCTCTTTCTCCTCTATACTTCTGTATTAGTTACCTCTTCAGTGTAAAATGCCACCCCAAATTTAGTGGTTTAAGAGAAACATATTATTTGCTCACATTGTTGTGTGTCAGCAATTTGGTCTTGTGTCAGATGGCTGCTTCTCCTGCTGGCCTGTCTTGTGGTCACCAGTGTCTCCGCAGTATCTAGGAGCTTCATTTGGAAAGGCTCCTCTCTGCTGTGTGTGGATGTATCTTCTAGCTTCCTCATAAAGTAGCACTGGTCTTTCAGAGAGCTAGAGCTGAACCTTCAAGGCCTCTGGACATAATGGCTCAGATATCATGCAATGTCATTTCTGTTGTGTTCTACTGGTTAAAGGAAGTCACAGCTCAGCTTCTTCTTCTTCTTTTTTAAAAAATGTTTTATGTTTATTTATTTTTGAGAGAGACAGACAGAGTGCGAGCAGGGGAGGAGCAGAGAGAGAGGGAGACACAGAATCTGAAGTAGGCTCCAGGCTCTGAGCTGTCAGCACAGAGCCCAATGCGGGGCTCGAACCCACGAGCTGTGAGATCATGACCTGAGCTGAAGTCAGTCGCTTACCTGACTGAGCCACCCAGGCACCCCATTCTTTTTTTTATTTTATTTTAATAATTTTTAAATGTTTAGTTAGTTTTGAGAGAGAGAGAGAGTGAGAGCGAGTGAGAGAGTGAGTAGGGGAGGTGTAGAGAGAGAGGGAGACACAGAATCTCAAGCAGCCTCCAGGCTCTGAGCTGTCAGCACAGGGCCCAATGCGGGGCTCGAACTCACAGAGTGAGAGATCATGACCTGAGCCAAAGTCAGACACCCAACTGACTGAGACACCCAGGTGCCCCAACAGCTCAGCTTCTTCATCCAAGACGTGGAATAATAGATTCCATCTCTTGATGAGATGATCTACAAGGTCTCATTCCAAAGCAGACATGCCTAAGGGGAAGGGAAAAGTCACTGCAGCTATAACCACAGCCTCACATGCATGGCTTTGTCTCTATGCTTCCAGAAAGCAGGAATTCTTACTTAATCATCTAGCACTACAGGGATGATTCACAAATCAGGTATTTGATAGTCACTGGTTGAACTGCATTCGCATGTAGAGGGAAGCCAAAATCTGAGTGTCTGGACATAAAGCCCGATCAGGGGACTTGGAGTAGGTTCAAAGGTTAGAAGCCTAAACTTTTTTTGGGACATCTGCTGACATAATTGCCTCTGTATGTCCACAGAGAGCAGGGAGGATCAGGCAAGAGTAAGGGTCAGGATTGAAGCTAAGAATGGGGAAATGGATAGGAGTGGAGTTTAATGAAGAAGACTGAGAAGGAGTGTCAGGATCTGGGATAAGTTGGTGGGTGGTTTCACTCAGTAGCACCATCTGGGTGTGTCTATGGAACTTGGGTGTGGAGCCCAGGGGTCTTTAGCTGTGACTTGATGAGAGGTGGGCAGACAAATGCCTGGCTATGTTTACATTTCCCCAGAATGGAGCAGGGTTGTGCTGACTATTGCAGCAGACGCTAGGTCCTTGATAGAGCCCCTGAAACTCTGCTACTCATGTCCTTTGTACATTTCTCCTTTCTCACCTGACCTCCACAGTTCTGGTTCAAACAGTTAAAACCCTACCTCCTCTATAAAATCTCCCTTGATCTCCCTTCTGCCCACAATGATTGCACCCTCCTCTATTCTTTTAAAGCATCCGATGTCTATTCAACTGTTAACATGCTTCATTTTCTGCCATGTATCATTAATTTTCTTTCAAATATTTTTTCTAAATGTAAATTACTAGCTTTTTGAGAACAGAGATTGTATCTAATATTTTTCCTTTATCTTTTTCTTAAAACCATGACCTCCACATAGTCAAGGCTTGATAAACATTTTTTGATTGGTGTGCAAATTAGTTTTTGTCACATAATAACTCTTTGAAATTATTGGTTTGTAAACCCATATTTGTTCAGTCACAATACAGTGGGGTTGACATATGGACTGAGCTCAGCTGGACAGTTCTTTGCTGACAGCTATTGGAGTGGCTGGTGGCTGGACGTTCTAAGATAGCTTCACTCATCTGTCTGTTGGTTGTTAGGTTATCAGCTGGTACAACTAACTGCAGTTCTCCACCACCTGGCCCCTAATCCTCCAGAAGGCTTGCTTGGGTTTGTTCACACGACAGACTCAGGATTCAAAGCACAGCAAGCACGAAGGAAAGTCCCAATGAGCAATGCTTTTTGCCTTTTCTGTGTCACATTTGCTAACGTCCCATTTGTGTTGGCAAGTCACACAGCCAAGCCCAGATTTCAGCAGTAGTGGAGAATCTACCTCTTCATAGGAGTACCTGTACAGTCACATTACAAAGGAACATACTGAGATGGAAAGAATTTGTGGCCTCTATTATAATCAATTGACCCCTAGCCTGCCTTTGGCCATCGGTTATTCACATTTCTCTCATATGCAAAATATTCCCAACTCAGGACCCTAGACTCTTATCCTTTAAAATTTTTTTTTTAACGTTTTATTTATTTTTGAGAGAGAGAGAGAGAGAGAGACAGACAGACAGAATCTGAAGCAGGCTCCAGGTTTTGAGCAGTCAGCACAGAGCCTGACGCAGGGATTGAACCCATGAACCGTGAGATCATGACCTGAGCTGAAGTTGGATGCTTAACTGACTGAGTCGCCCAGGATCCCCTAGAAGTCTCATCCTAATTATGACACTAAGCTTGAAGTCTAGGATCTTGTGATCTGCATGAGGTCCAGATGAGGCCTCTGGTGTGGGGAGCTTTTTAATCTAAGTACCTATGAACTGAAAAGACAAGGTTATATAGCCCCCTGTGAGGTAAAGCCAGGATACCCACATTAAAAAAGTCAGTTCCAACAGATAAAACATAGGAATCACATAGACTTACTAGTGCACAGTAATTCTGAAATCCAGCCAAACACACGTGTTCTCTTTGGGATCAAAGGATGGTCCTTGATTAGGGCTGCGATCTGCTCCCTGAGAGTGGCCCCCTAGTCTATGATATAGTCTATTCTATAAGCAATGGCTGGCATTTGCAGGTGAGGAACTTTTTCACTCTGTTTCTTTCTTATAGAAAACTGGAGGCCCAGAGGCCTCTCTTCATCGTTAAGTGTCTTGGTCTATTTTAGTCCAAGCTGCCATTACTTTTATCAGATGTAAAAATACCTGTGGGTTTGCTGAAGAATCTGATTCAGATCTACTACATTCAGTAGAAGTCTCACCTACAATTCTGAATGAGGCCTCTCTCTTCTACAGGATCCTTGCTAGGCTGCTGTGGGACAATGACTTTAATGAAAGCACTTTGTATAGCTGAGAAGGCCTACCAGTCGCTGCCTGAAATCTTTCAGGGATACTAACAAATGGGCTTGCGAGGTCTCCTTAACTTGATCTTTGTCCCGAGGTTGTTTCTTACTTTGGGAATCTTTGAGAGACTGGAAACAAAAAGCCATTTTATTGTCTGATTAGCAAGTTTTGACTTCTCTCTGTAGCCTCTACAAATGGAACCACTCTTCCTTCAGCTCCTCTCTTTCCGCATCTTATCATAATCAGATAAAATAAGCCAATTGGCACTTTTAAGATTCTGCCAGGAAATCGTCTTGCTAAGGTCTACACTTTGATTATGTTTATTTTTTATTTTCTGAGTTACCACGTGTGATAGTTTTGACAATAGTTTCTTCATTATGTAATGTGGGGTGCCACTTTTCCAACCTGCGATGACAAGTTCTTCATTGCTGTGTCAGCCTCTGCTAACAGTTTGCTCGCCATTTTTTAGAGTTGTCTAAACCTTTTTTTTTTTTTTTTTTTTTTTGCTGCTTTTCCTGCTAACTGGTTGAAAAGTCAGATGTTAGATTTTGTTGTATTAGCATTCTAATTCTAGAATCAATTTCTCCTTCAGTTACATTTTGTTTTGTAACAAATCACCCCCAAACTTAGTGGCTTAAGACAAGAAACATTGATCACTTCTCACAGTCTGTGGGTAAGTTGGGTGGTTCTGATTTGGCTGGCCAGGCTGGGAGGTCTAAGATGGCCTTGTCCGCATGTCTGGCAGCTGCCAAGATATATATGGGACACTGGAGCTCACCAGGCTGTGTCTTTCATCATCCACAGAGTGGCCTTAGCTTCTTGTGCTGTGGTGGTTACAGTTTCCTAAAAGTAGCAAAGAAAGGAAGTTCTTTCTGAGTCTCTGCTTGTATCATGTTTGCTATTGTTATCCTGTTGGCCAAAGCAAGTCATATGGCCAAGCCAAGTCAGTGTGGAATGGGGATACCCAAAGGCGTAGATAGGGACTGGAATGATTACAGCCATTTTTGCAGGCAGTCTACTGTATATGGTATGGCCAGTATCCATCCCTTTTAGGATTTTAATTTTTTTTAAAATATTTTTATTTATTTCTAGGAGAGAGAGAGAGACAGTGTGAGCAGGGGAGGGTCAGAGAGAGAAGGAGACACATACTCTGAAACAGGCTCCAGGCTCTGAGCTGGTAGTCAGCACAGAGCCCGATGCGGAGCTCAAACCTGCAAACTGCGAGATCATGACATAAGTGAAAGTCGGATGCTTAACCGACTAAGCCACCCAGGCGCCCCTAGGACTTTAATTTTTGTTCATGTTTGTTCCATTCCACAGTCAGAGATTCCCAAGAGGCAGCACATGATATTTTGTATTTATATTTTCTAGTACTGCCCAAACTAACGTGTGCATACAGTATTCATGACAATAGAGGGAAATTTCTTACCACATAGGTGATGAAATAAACATTGTAAGATTAAAGTAAGTATTTCTTTCCTCATTTTTCATAAAGATCTTATTTGTGAGGAATTTCACATATTTAAAAATTATTTATTTTTAAAGTTCAAGTATAGTTAACATGAAGTGTTACTAGTTTCAGGTATACAATATAGTGATTCAAGAATTATAAACATTACTTGGTGCTCACTGAGATAAATGTACTCTTAATTCCCTTCATTTTTTTCACCCATCCCCCTCCACCTCCTGTTTTGTAACCACCAGTTGGTTCTCTAAGGATCTGGTTTTTTTTTTTTTTGTCTCTTTTCTTTGTTCATCTGTTTTTTTTTCTTAAGCTTCACACGAGGGAAAACATATGGTATTTGTCTTTCTCTGACTGACTTATTTCAGTTAGCATAATACACCATAGCTCCATCCATATTGTTATGAATGGCAAGATTTCATTGTCTTTTATGGCTGAATAATATTCCAGGGTGTGTGTGTGTGTGTGTGTTATATCCATCACATCTTTTTCCATATCTTGGCTACTGTAAATAATATAGCAATAAAAATGTAGGGGTGCACATATCTTTTGAATTAGTGGTTTTGTTCACTTTGGGTAAATACCCAGTAGTGGAATTACTGGATCCTTATGGTAATTCAATTTTTAATTTTTTGAGGAACCTCCTTACAGGTTTCCACAGTGGCTGCACTAGCTTGCATTCCCACCAAAGGGGCATGAGGTTTCCTTTCTCTCCACATCTTCACCAAAACTTGTTGTGTTTTGTGTTTTTGATTTTAGCCACTCTGACAGGTATTTACTGCTTTGTGGTATTAACAATTATAGCTCTGACTACTTAGGGAAAAAAAAGTATTTGAGGTCTTCCAACCAAGTTTTTTTGTTTTTTGTTTTTTTTTCAGAGAGAGAGAAAGTATGTGAATGGGGGAAAAGGGTAGACAGAGAGGGAGAGAATATTTTTTTAAAAGCTTATTTATTTATTTTGAGAGAGAGTGAGTGAGTGAGCATAAACGAGGGACGGACAGACAGAGAGGGAGAATCCCAAGCAAGCTCCTTGCTCAGCACAAGGCCTGACATGGGGCTTAATATAAAAAAACTGTTGAGATTATGACCTCAGCCAAAATCAAGAATCAGATGCTTAATTTTGACTGCTACCTGACTGAAGGCAGGGACTTCTGTGCCTGTGCCAACATCCGCCGGTGCCCTTTGTCTTCAAGTGGTGGAGGATGGTGCCTGAGCCACAGGCCTAGCGCCCCAGCCCCAGCCCTGCCTCAGCAGGAATGGCCCATTGCTCACCAGTCCACAGTGTTTGAATCCCCTGCCTGTGTGGAAAGCCCAATACCCCTCCTTAACCCTGTCCACCCTTGTCTCTCAGCCTCCAGTAGGGTGGCAAACAGCCAGCCTGAACCCCTCAGAAAATGGTCTTCAGCTGAGAAGTGGCTGCTAAGCATCCACTAAAGTTCTACCTGTTCTGGAAAAAAAAAAGAAAAAAATAACTTCCAAGTTTTATACTGACAGTGCTCCATTAAGAATCTGCAAAGGAGAAACTCATCGTGGTGATATCTAAACTAAAAAAAAAAAAAAAAAAAAAAGCAACAGCTCAAGGTGGTTTAGGAGAAATGGAAAGCAATAAGAAAGCAGTTATGCAAAAACAACAGTCTGGTGAGGAGAAAGTAAATCCAAAGAGTTATTTAAAAAAAAAAATCAGACTTGAGCTATGTAATGGATATTTTTACGAGTCAATTTGATTGGCAGCAAGGTGCTCAAATAGATCAAACATTATTTTGGGTGTGTCTGTGAGAGTGATTCTGGATGAGATTAACATTTGAATCAATATATGGAGTGAAGCCTAGTGCCCTCCTTATGTGGGTGGATCTCATCTAATCAATCGAAGGCCTGAAAAGAACAAAAAGACTGACCTTTCCCTCCCCCCTCCTCAGGAGTAAGAGGCAACTCCTTCTGCCTGTTTGAACTGGGCCATTAGTTCTTTCCTACCTTTGGTCTTTCTCTGAAACATTGGCTGTTTCTGAGTCTCAAGCCTGCCAGCATTCAGATTGGAATACACCGCTGAGTCCTGGGTCTCCAGCTTGCTGATTGCTGATCTTGGGACTTGTTAGCCTCCATAATCAAGTGAGTCAATCCCTTACAGTAAGTTTCTTTAACGCATGTGCGTGTGAGCGCGTGCACACACATGCAAACATACACACAGACACTCCCTCTTGGTTCCCTTTCTCTGGAGAACCCTATTGCAGGCTAAAAGGTTAACTACAAAGAAGATACAAAATAGATTTAGAAAGAGATGTATGTATGATGAAGATGCATTTTATTTATTTATTTATTTGAGAGAGAGAGGAGAGGAGAGGGAGAGAGAGTAACTCTTAAGTAGGCTCCACACAGAGCATGGAGGCCCACATGGGGCTTGATCCCTTGCCCTGAGCTGAAATCAAGAGTCAGACACTCAACTGACTGAGCCACCCAGGCGCCCCATGAAGATGTATTTTAATGGAGAAATTGGCACATGCCAGAGAGAAAGGATCTACATGACCTCTTCTGAGGCCTCTATTCCAGAACTGTTGAAAGGAAGACAAGAATAAAAGTGTAGTAGCCACCGTTAGGTTCACCATTTTCTGTAAGACAAATTATGCAGGTGGCTACAGTAGAAGGACACAAAACAGGTTGATTGGAAGATGTTTAGCAGCACCCAAACCAACAGGGGAAAAGGCCTGCAGTAATAGCCATAGGCAGCTGTGAAGCCTGGCAGTGTGGACGGCAGGGAGGTGGCTACCGGGCAGAGAATATGTTATATTTAGCATCAGCTTATGCATACATGGGAGTTGGCAGAATGGTAAAAACCCCTAAATATTTCAAACAAAATAGTAACTACTCTGGAAGCCAGACTAACTCTTGGGTTTGAGGAAATTAGTGGATGAAGTGAGAGCTGAATTAGGAGTTCTCTTCTGAAGGTGCTTTAGGGGAGAATATTAGCTGAAAAATAGTAGCTTAAATGTTTCAGTGTCACTAATGTTCAAATTAGAAAGTGCCTTGAAAAATAGGAAATAATTACAAAGCCCATTAGAGTTTTATAGTGGTTGTGGGAAAAATAGTAGAAATAACCTTTCCACATTTAATGAGGGAGTCCATTTAAAGGCAAGTTTTGATACAGTGAGCATACATTTATGACAGAAGGATATTTTGTTTAATTATCTTGTTCATAGACAGTATTTGTGCCTCTATGTAAGATGAAGACATGTGGCCTCTGTCGATTACTTCCTTTTATATGATGTTCAAATAAAGAAAGTTGGAGGACAATGATAATGAGAATTTGAAAACAATTTATAAAGCAGATGAAGTTTAGAATTATTGTAATTAAAAATTACATTAGATATTTGTTAATGTTATAGAAGACTTGGAAATTAGGGGAAAAATCACTGACAGTCCCAAGGCCTCAACCACAACCACTATTATGATTTTGGTGTGTTTTCTTTCTTGTACTAAAATGTATTTTAAACATAGTTTTAGTTGTAGTCGATGCATATTTTTTTGACTGGCTTTTGTTATTCAACATTCTGTTACAAACATGCAACAAAAACTGTAAATTTAAAAATGTGTATACAATGGAATACTATTTGGCAATGAGAAAGAATGAAATCATGCCATTTGCAGCAAAGTTGATGGAACTGGGAGGTACTAAGCTGAGTGAAATAAGTCAGTCAGAGAAGGAAAGATATCATATGTTTTCACTCATATGTGGATCTTGAGAAGCTTAACAGAAGATGATGGGGGGAGGGAAAGGGAAAAAATAGTTACAAACAGAGGGAGGGAGATAAAGAGACCTTTAAATACAGAGAACAAACTGAGGGTGGATGAGGAGGTGGGGGAGAGGGGAAAATGGGTGATGGACATTGAGGAGGGCACTTGTTGGGATGATCACTGGGTGTTGTATGTAAGCCAATTTGATAATAAATTATATTAAAATATAAATAGAGGCATTTGAATTAAAAAATGTTTAACATCCTTTTCTCTTTTTTTGCTTTAAAATGTACCTAACTTCTGTGCCTACCTTTCTCAGCTACACAAAAGTCTAAGATTGCTGTAGAACAAGTGTCAAGCCCCAAGCCAGAGGCCAGATACTTGCTGGCTGCTTACTCCATGTCTAATTTACTGGTCTTCTTTGCTAACAGAACCCAGGTTTTATCCAAATGTTTTTCTACATGATTCAGGAGACAGCTACCCTGGGGCACCTGGGTGGCTCAGTCGGCTGTGCATCCTACTTCAGCTCAGGTCATGATTTCTCGGTCCGTGGGGTCAAGCCCCGCATCAGGTTCTGTGCTGACAGCTCAGAGCCTGGAGCCTGCTTCAGATTCTGTGTCTCCCTCTCTCTCTGTCCCTCCCCAACTCTCACTCTCTTTGTCTCTAAAAAATAAAGAAAGGAAAAAAAAACATTTAAAAGATAAGGAGACAGCTATCCTGTCTGTGGCTTAAGAGTGAATCCTGGGTCTGGCTGATAAGATGTGGGGGTGGGGGAACTTTCCTTGCTCTTAAGAGGACACCGGAAGAGGCGTTCTTTGACACCATGTCCAGGGTTGTGCCTGTGGATGGGAGAATCAAGTTATGAAAGGAGCCTAGAATAGTACTGATGAGCCACTAAATCAACTAGCTCTGCAACCTCTAAGCTTCTTTACTCTTTAAGCACATTTGACTTGGGTTTTCTGTTTTCAAGGATAAAGGATGCAAAGTGAAGGACCAAGGTCATATTTTGTTTTGACATTCAAAAGAGGATCATGCAAGTAGGTCAAGAATGTTACAAATCAGACTTCAGAGATTTACTAATTTTCCAGTTCCTCTCACTCTCTCTGTCTCCTCACCCCCCACCAGCATACTGACCACTGAATCTGAAAGATTTAACCTGCAGGGTCCTCCAGTTGTATAGTGAAGACACACCTGCCCATCCCTAAGATTTAACTGAGAATTAGAGAAAGAAGGTATGTCTTAGGGATGGTAAAGGAAAACCTCAACTTTTCTGGGTTCAGGGGATTATGGGATTGTGGGAGGGCTGAGGAGGGGAGAAAAGGCTAAAGAGAGACAGCAGGAGAAAGGGAGGGAGGGAGAGAGAGAGAGGGAAAGAGAGAGAGAGAGAGAAGGAAGAGAGAGAGAAAGAACAAAGCATTCAGATATGAGATTCCTGAACTCCTTTATCTAGTCTAAACTCAGAGGGGTGGAGGTACATTCTTCTGGATAATTCTGAACAGAAAAAAGGGGCTTATTGCCTCATTTCTCCTTGACCGCAGCCAGAGAGAAAAGCAGTTCAAGATGTGCAAGCAAAGGGCAGGGAGCTGAGATTAGTTTTTTGGGGGGTCAGTATTTACTATGCAACAACAGATGCAAAAAGAAGAGCCAGTGGGTTTGTTACAGGGTATTTAAGGCAGACAGGGATGGATGTGGGACCAGTGGTCTGGGTGGCGTCCTGGCTGAGGCTCAGAGTTCTTCAGGAGTGGCCTCTAAAATGAGGCTGAGTTCTCCAGGGAGTTCTAACACACCTGAACAAGAGACCAGACCATATGTTATAGCAGCTGTGGATCTCATCTGTGAAAGCACATGGAGCACTCTGTAGATAGAAGATGCCAGCCAGAAAATAGTTAAGGTTCAGCCAAGGCTAGGGGCCCCATTCTCTCCCCTCAATATCGCCATAGACCCTTGTACATTCCCTTATAAAGGGAAACAGACTTGCTGAGAGAATTTTATCCAAGAAAGTTTGAATAACACTTGAAGACAATATCATTACTATTATTAAATGATTATATTGGACAAAATCTCAATTTGGGCAGAACTGAAAAAGGTTATCTCCCCCTACCCCATTTAGCCAATGAAAGGGCTCAGTAGGGTGACCAAATTAATTACACACAAAGTAAAGATGTTGCATTTTCTTTGTATTTCAAAACTAAAGTGTGAGTTAAATTATATATATTTCTTGTGTTCCAATATAGTCTTTATATTTACATCTTATAACAGTGGACAGTTTTCCATTGATTTACAGTTTATGATTTAGTTTAATGACTCCTACGCATTGTACATTTAGGTTAATATAAATAATACTATGACAAACATCTTTGAGCATACAGAATTCTCTGCATTTTAGATTATTTCTTGGATGACATTTCTGCATTGGATTTTCTAATTCCAACAAAATGATCATTTTATTTTAATGCCAAATTATTCTTCAAAAAAACAATTCTTTTTTTAATTAAGGTTTTAAAATGTTTACTCATTTTTGAGAGAGAGAGAGAGAGAGAGAGGCAGAGTGCGAGTGGAAGAGGGCAGAGAGAGAGGAAGACACAGAATCCAATGCGGGGCTGGAACCCACAAACTATGAGGTCATGACCTGAGCCAAAGTCGGAGACTTAACCGACTGAGCCACCCGGGTGCCCCTTCAAAAAGGTAATTCTGACTTACACGGCCACTAGCACCAGAATATCAGTGACAATTTCACTCTGGCATTTTTAATATTAAATGTTTTTTTCTACTACAGTAAGTGAAAAACATTTGTATTGTTTTCCATTGGCATTTCTTTGGTTCTTAGGTCAATGGAGTATTTTTTTTTTAAAAATTCATTTTCATCCAAAATGATTCTTTAATGGTTGTAATTTATTTCCTCATATACAATAACAAAAATGAAAATACTTGTTTACTACGAAGTAAGCAGTTTAGTAGATTCAATACTCAGTACTCTGTGCTCATAGGAGGACCTTAAGAAAAATAGCTAATGGAGGGAGCTGTTCTGAAGCAGTTTTAGAAGTGCTCCCTTGGCGGGAAGTCCTACCCACAAGCTTTAGAAAATTTCTGCCTTACGCTGTTCTTGGAGCCTAGCACCAATTATCCTTTGTAAGTTTCTGGCTACAACCTATAAGAAGAAGTTTCATCAGACAAACAAACAGGATAGCCTCCCTCTCTTGAAAATCATCCAACAGCCAATATTGTAAAGTTCCGTGGCTTTGATCTCTTTTCCTTTGCTTGTCTGCCCTCAGTGAATGTGTCCCAGCAGGCGTGGGCTGCTTATTTGACCCACTCCGCGGGTATGCAGGATCCTGCTTTTCTCATGACCCTGTGCTGCACTGTGTGTGAGGCTGCTCCACCATCTCACAGAGTCTCACTGCCCTGCTTTGGAAGTCAGCATCTGAGGAGACAACAGAAGGTCAGAAGGATGACTGAGACCTCTCCCTAACCCCACCATCCTTCTCGACTTTCCACAAATAGTGTAATGTGACCGGTCCCCACTTATCTCAGTGATCCTTCAGTTCGTTCTCATTGGACATCTTGGACAAAAGTAAAATTTCTCTCAGGGCTTGCCATGTGTAGAGGCTGCCTCCAGCTGCTCCTGGAGTAGACCTGTCTTGGGAAGGGACATCCATTTCCCCAGAGAGTCGGTCCTGAAGGCTGAGATCAGAGGTCCAAGTTTTTTGTCTAGTCAAGCTGAGCGACACATATGAATATGAAAGTTTATCTAATTTTTTATTGAGGTATAATTGACAATAACACTAGTTTTGGGTGTACAATATAATGATTTGATATTTGTATGTATTGTGGAATGATCACCACAATAAATCTAGTTACCATACATAGTTACAAGTTTTTTTTCTTGTGGTAAGAAATTTTAAGATCTACTCTCTTTGCAGCTTTCAAATATGCAACACAGTATTATTAACTATGGTCTTCATGGTGTATATTATATCCCCATGACTTATTTATTTTATGACTGGAGGTTTGTACTTTTTGACCCCCTTCACCCCTTCACCCATACTGCTCCTCGCCTCTGGGCAACCACTAATCTGTTCTCTATATCTATAAAATTGGTTGTTGATTTGTTTGTTTAGGATTCCACATACAAGTGAGAGCATAAGGCATTTGTCTTTCTGTGTCAAACTTATTTCACTTAGCAAAGTTCATCTGATTTTTTAAAAAAAATAATAAAACAATCTTACAATATTAAGGAAGAATTCGACCACAGAAGGAAAAAGAGTTTTTATACCATCACACAAAGCTATTTTAATTAGTGTATGCTCTAGATCTTTTTTTTGTTTGTTTTTTGGCCAGCGCTTACCAGGTTGAATTGTAATGTACACCAACTTTGCAGTTTGCATGTTTACTTACATGCCTATAGAATCAGGCTTCTGGATTGTTATACAGTGTTATGTAGATGTGGTTGACTTCACAAGATGAGACATGGTAACTCCATGTGCCTCCCCAATGATTGGCCTGGAGGTGCTCAGGTGACCTAGCTGTGGCAAATGTGGAATGTGAGGGACCTTCTGGATGTGCTTCTAGGGAAGGTGAGATGCAGAGGAAGAACCAGTCCTTCTGCTGGACACTGTTGTGTTTGTAAGTGTTATTACCATGAGCCCAACCACAAGATTGGTAAACACACTGAGGATGGCAGATATTTACTGAGCACTGCTATGTGCAAGATTTGTTGCTACGAGTAAAGTGAGCACCCCATGGTCCTTGCTTTCCAGAATGCTATGATTGACTGGAGAAGACAAAGAGTACCAAATAATTACAGTACAAAGCCAATGTGATGCTTCTTCTAATGCTGTCATTATTGACCTGTGCCTGTAAATAAAATCTCCAATGCTTTACCAGTTAGCAGATCTAGGTTTGAGCCACGTCTCCATGACCTGATCTAGTTACCAGAGACCAGCAGCAGGGTTTTGGCTGGGGCTCACCATCAAATATCCTCCAAGGGAAATCTTCCAAAAGTCAGGCATCCACTTCCTTCCATCAACTTTCCACCCCCGAAATACACGTCAGTGCAGGGCTGCATGCAATGAGGAGGTTGGACTATGTGGGTTCTAAATCTCTTCTAATTATTAACAAGATTATATTTTATATCTCTCCCAGACTGAATAATAATAACCTAGCATGTGAACAATGGACTGAATGGCTCCCTAGAGGGGTTTGTTTTTAGTTTGTTTTTTTGAGAGTGTCAAAAATTATATGAATGTAAAACAATGCAATGAGAGAAAAAAACATAAAGCGCATAGATGTTTGGTAGTTAGGAGAAAGGTGGAAGTGAATAGCAGCAAGTTAGATATACTTTGCAAATAGAAAAGTTACAGGACAGAAAAATTATGTCTCCAGGAATAGATATGAATTGGAGAGTGACCTGAATGAAAACTTTAGGACCTTTAAAGGCACAGAGCTAATTGATCTTCTCCGTGTTATATTTTGTTTCCTCCTATCGGTTTAGCAGGTCACTGGCACTGATTGGATGGTGAGTCAGAACAAATAAAAGGCAACTTCTTTTTACTCGGTGCTGTCAGCACATAGATTTATTGCCCCTTGTATTTCAGCAACAAACATAGAACCGAGACTGAAAATGACAAGTTTACAAGCAAAGCAGAATCTGTGGTTGAACACATACTCCAGAATAATGAAATTTCCTCCTTGGAAACCAACTGTTACCCTGGAGGTTAAGATAGAGAATGTTCCCTGTGCACCATGTTCACTTGGCTAGATCCACACATTAGATGTATAAACACAGCTCATATTGACTTTGACATACCATAGCTTCAGATCTTTTGATGTATTAGTTGCTGTAGGTACTGCCACAGATTGCCTGACCTTGCTTTGAAAACATTGCTTTCCTCTAATTACTTACTGGTAATTTATTAAAAAAAAAGGGACTAATCAAGCACTCACCATAAAAATAGACACAGAAGGAAGAAATTTAAATTTACGTTAGAAGACAGTCTTCCATCTGTGGTACTTTTCAAGTCAGATACTGTTGGCACCAAAGTGTATTTCTTGGATGGAAAGTTTGGAAGTTGATGACTGACTTTTGGAAGACTTCCCCTGGAGGATGTTTGATGATGAGCCTCAACCGAAACCCTGCTCCTGGTTTCTGGCAAACTGGAAGTTCTTTCCTTCTGCAGAGCTGTTAGAATTAGAATGTTTAAGCTCTTTTAGGTCAAATTTTATCGACCGGTTATATTTGAGCCTCTGCTATGATTGGGGTAAGGGCAAGCTTGAACACTTATCTGGATTGGAAACATTAAGGCAGATGGAATTTAAGTCATTGGATATGATTAGAGATGAAGAAAATGACAACATTCAAAGTACCCATGCAGAAAGTATCTCGGTATATTGCAACTGCCATACATTTTCAAACTACCTTGAAAAACTAATTCTTTTCTCAGTTAAAGAAAGAAAATGCAAAGGCATGTGAAATAAAACAAAAAGAAGTTAAAATAATGTCTAATCAAAAAAATAATCCTTCAAGAGCTTCCCTCACAATAGCCTCCTAAATTGTGGCTATTTTTTCTGACACAGTATTTTGTTTGGTCCTTGTGCTCATTAAAAACCAAAACAGTGCATGGGGCACCTGCGTGGCTCAGTTGGTTAAGCATCTGACCTTGGCTCAGGTCATAATCTCGTGGTTCATGGGGTCAAGCCCCACATTGGGATCCTCACTAACAGTGTGGAGTCTGCCTGGAATTCTCTCTCTCCCCTCTCTGCCCCTTCCCCCAGTCGTGTGAGGCTCTCTCTCTCAAAATAAATACACTTGAAAAAACCTCAACACGATACAAAACAGAATGCATTTTTCCTAATTATAAAAATAATTTGTGCTTGTATAAAATTTGTGTTACACAAATATGTAACAGAAGAATGAAAAAGCTTCACAGTTGTACCCTCAGAGATAATCACTATTATCATTCTGCTGTGTATTCCTTCATGACTTATTATTACATATTCCTTTAACACATTGTTTTCCCACATATATGTTTATTTAGTTTGCTTTATCTTTTTTCAGCCTTCAACTTGTTTATGTTTAACTAGTCTTTTTGAGGGCTGAAACTATTTCCTGCATGTTTTGTAATATACGAATATGTGTGTGTGTGTGTGTGTGTGTGTGTTAGGATAACAGGTGGGAGAATTCATGGAAATAATGAAGGTAAATTCATACTTCTTGAAAGAATAGTCTGTAAGCAATATCCATTTTCTTACTGCTTTGTGTGCTCTAGTCTTGTTTTTCCTGGAATTGCCTGTCCAAGTCAACAATGGCTATTGGCAAAACCAATGACAATTTTTCTTTTGTCTCACTTGCTTTCCACCTGAGTTGTTTGCTCCTTCCTTCCTGTAACAGTCTCTTCTCTTGGTCTTTGTGATACTGTCATCTATTCCTGATTTTCTTCCTTCCTACCTAGCCTCTCTGCTCTAGCAAGCCTCTGTTGGAGTTCCTCAGGGCTAAATCCTGACTCAGCTCATGTCTACACTCTCTCCCTCAGTGATCTGATCCTTCCCCTGAATTTAAGTATCATCTTTATGCTGATGATTCTAAGTTTTTGTCTATAATTGGATATTTCTTCAGGGCTCATGACTCCTATCTAACTGCCTTCTTGACATTTCCCATTGGGTGTTTCACATGTATCTTAAATTTAGCATCAAAGCTGAGCTCTTGAGTTTCCTCTCCAACCTTGGCCCTGTTCAGTCTTTTCCATCCTGGCAATTGGTTTCCCTATCCACCTAGTCACCAGAGTAGAAACCTGGTAGTCAGCTTTGACTCTTCTTTCAAAAATGTCTTGCATCCATCTGGTTCTCTCTTCCTGTGCCACATCATGATCTCTCTCCTGGACTATTGCTATCACATTCTATTTGTCCCTTTTATTCTGCTCTCTTTTCTATACTAACCATAGCAGTCAGAGTTAAAGCATAAGTTAGATAGTTGTTCTGCTAACAATCCATCAGAAGCTTCTCTGTGTTACAAAGAATATAGTGAAACTCTTTACCATGGCATACATGTGCTGGGGCACCTGGTCCTCATTTTCATCTTCATCCTGTCTCTCAGGATGATTTCTTTCTCCCTTTCTTACTCTGCTTGGTGTAAAGGAACCTCTCAAGCTCTTTCGTTCAGAGGGCCTTTGCAATCATTCATTCACTTACTCATTCACTCAGATCATCCATTTATTTAGTAAATATTTACAAAGTCCCGCTGAAGAGTACCAATGACTGCTTGCAGTGTGATCACCTAGGGTTATTATGCATGTGAACTGGCATCTGTATACACTGAGATGAGTTTACCTATGAAGATTGCACACATGTCTTCATAGCACTCCAAGTTAAAATACATTCATTTTAAGACAAGAGAAGATTGCTGCTGTTCTTTTATACTTGAATTGTTGTGTTAGAGTTATAAATTTACACTGTGAGAAATTTACATTGTGAGAAAAACTGTGATGTCAGGAGGTAACGTATTTGCATGTCAACTTTCTGTGCTTCACATATACATGTATCATAATGGCTCATGGTTTTGGTTTTTGCATATTTAAGAAGTTTGCATTGGGCGGAGTGCATTTTCTATTCATCATCAAGGGAACATCTTGATATTGTGGTTCACAATCACCAACGTAAAGTCATTATCACACTAGAACAAATGAACTGGGGCCTAAAGCGTAGGTCGAATATCATATGGAAAATGACTGTATTTTACAATGTAGAACTTGGGCACAATATAAATACAATATTATACAATAAGATCTCATCAGTGGCTGGGATATCATCTAATAATGTCCCACAATTGGCTCCCCAGCAGGTGAACTCCAAATGTAATAATGTTCTGAAGCTTTCTTTACAGAATCATTTCATATGTGTACAAATTGCCTTGTGCCAGCCTGGAGAGTTCTCTTAGCATCTCAACTCAGATTTCAGAGGAAGACTCATTAAATAGGACTTTTTCAGACAGATTCCCTTGCTGACAAGGAAAACTGCTGACACGGTGCTGAGATGATACTAAAGTCCAAACCTTGTGTGTGTGCGTGTGTGTGTGTGTGTGAGACAGAGAGAGACAGATAGAGAGAGAGAGGAGAGATCCCTTTGAAGGCAAAATTTTCATTCCCAAGTTTATAATGTTTCCCAAGATTGAAAAAAATCCCAAGTTTGAAAAAAATCTTGAGGACAGAACGAGATCATGCTGTATTATTTTTCTCTCCTTCCCCAACCTACTTCACTCGTTGTCTTCCTTGAGATCCACCTTGCGATAAAGAGAACTCACAGAATATGGGTGGGATCTCTTCTTGGCAAAGGACCACATTCTTCTCTTTGGGCATGTTGAAAATGTGCAGATGGTATTCATTTCCGTGAGACACTGTTACAGAGCAATCACATACACAAGAAATAATCATAAAATTGATGTATGATTCCTATAGATTCACATGGTTTATTTTGTATGTTATTTCCATTCTGTAATATTATTTGTTACACTAATGAAATACACTTTATTATAGTTTACCTATTCTGGATAAATAATACAATTTATTTTTCATCCTTATATTTGTGAAAGATACATCAGTATTCTGATCACTTTCAAAAGATGAAGCAGATTCATACTAGTGAGATAACTTTTTGTATGAGAAAAACTTCTTCTGTAAGGATCACAACTGTGAATCTCTTCACTTGAAGGACCATACAGTTACCCAAATCCTCAAGCCAACTTTCTTTGTCATGAACTAGATCTGGAACACAGATAAGAAGCCATTACTATGATAGTGTGGAAACAGGAGAGAATTCTGACTGTGTCATTGACTTCTCACACACACTTTGCATCTTCATAGCAATTTCTCCCAAGTTCACAGGGGAAAAAAATGCCAAAAAGTGAATGCTCTGAATGAGTCATGTTGCACTCAACGGAATTAAGTTATCTTATTTTTGTGGGTTATCGAACCCGACCATTTGATTTATTTCCTGTTATCTGTTTTGTAGACTGTTTATTGGAGTGAATGAGGGGTGAGTGAGTTTTAATAGCAGCCCAGAGTTGGAAAGAACAGTAGGGATCATCTCCAATACAAGAAGCCCCACTATGCTATTCCTGACAGTTGAAACTGAGTTGCATTTTTCACATTTTCAACAATGAATTGACTCATTGTTTTGGCTTATTCTGTTTTCAGCAAGTGTGAGTTGTTAGAAGGTTCTTTTCCTTCTTTTCCTCCTTCTCTTTTTGTCTTTTCCTCCATCTTCCGTTGTAAATGAAAGTGTCACTTATTTATACTTCCATCCAGTGTTGCTCCAAAGCTATGTAGAGGGATCCAGATCTTTCTTCCAACATTAGTCCTTTTTGTGAATGACACCAGCTCTCTTGCTAGCCTCAGGGAGTTTGGCACCAGGGGTAATCACTCCATCAGCCATTCCTCAAGGACAGATTTCTTGGCCTTTCATTTTCACAGGAATCCTTCTCTGAATGAGCTTTAGTTTATACGTGTCTCTCTTAACTCTTGGAATCCAAACTGCAAGGTAATGCTGTAGACAATGGGCTATGACTTCCAAGTCCTAAGCACTATATTCTTTTTTTTTAATTGTTTTTAATGTTTATTTATTTTTGAGAGAGGAGAGAGAGAGAGAGAGACAGCATGAGGAGGGGAGGAGCAGAGAGGGAGACACAATCTAAAGCAGACTCCAGGCTCCAAGCTGTCAGTGCAGAGCCTGACATGGGGCTTGAACTCACAAAACACGAGATCATGACCTGAGCTGAAGTTGAACACTTAACTGACTGAGCCACCCAGGCCCCCCGAAGCACTATATTCTATTAACTAGTAATTGAACCATTAGACACTCTACTTCTACTAAATTTCCATTTTGTGTCACTCACACCATATTATGGATTCATATGGTGATAGCAACTGAAACCCCTGGATCTTTTTCTTAAAAATAACTTTATCCTTACAACAGATACAGAATATTGTTATTGTAGAAACTTTAAGACATATACATAAGGAAACAGGAGAAAAATCACCTAAGCAAATCCTTCATCCTTTAAAAATGTATGTATTTAAGTACATGCATGAATACAAATTTGTACGATATAAAAGTGAATACTACATATATCACTTTGCAATCTGCTTTTTTATATCATTAAAAAACCTTTTTAAGTGTTTGTTTATTTATTTATTTATTTATTTATTTATTTATTTAGAGAATGTGAGTGGAGAAGGGACAGTGAAGAGAAAGAATCCCAAGAAGGCTCTGTGCTGTCAGCATAAAGCCAGATGTGGGTCTGGAACTCACCAACCATGAGAACATGACCTGAGCTGAGTCTGACACTTAACCAACTAAGCCACCCAGGCACCCGTTATATCATAAAAAATCTTAACATGCTGGTAAATATGAAATTACTTGATTATATTTCATGCCTTTAGAGTATTCCATTATGCAGATATACCACAGTTTATTGAACCATTTCCCTATTGATGAACCATTTCCCTATTATTTAAGTTAAGATTTTTTTCCCATAATAAACAATGCTGTGATGAATATTCTTGCACACACATTTGCATATTTATTTGATAGATTTCTGGCTGGGGAATTGCTAAATCAGAATATGCACCACTCCAGAAAGTGTTGACCAACTTGCACGTCTTCTAACAGCACCCAGATCAAGTTCCTTCTGATTCATTGATTCTGACAATAACAAGGGGGGTCAGGAGCCAAGTGTACTATAGGAACTTGAAGATATAGAAATGGGGACCATGTGCTGGACAAGTGCTCAGGGAGGGTGTGTGTGTGTGTGTGTGTGTGTGTGTGTGTGTTGTTCAGCAATTTTCCACATACATGGTTCCACATACACGGAAACTGGTAAATACCCAACTAAGTGTGTGCAGCTGAGGGAAAGTTATGCACCAGGGCTTAGGGGAGGATGGGAGAAAGAGACAGAATTGGTGATGCCACATAAGCTACGTGGATAAAAGTCACTTTGAGGGTATTCTTTTAGGTGCAGGCAAGAGTCCTGCAGGATTTAGTTCATGCAGTTGGGTTCCTTGGTCAGTTTTATACTACTAACAGGGAAAAAGAGCATTTCTGATGCTGACATCTCTGCTCAGGTCCTGATGTTGTTCCCATGGCACTGGCAGCCACTCCTCACTAGGACATGTGCTGGCCTGCCAAGCTGGGCTTTCTGCTGAAACTGGTGTCTGGTCTTCATGTCCTAGCCTCCTGGAGTCTGCAGATAACCTTACCTTCTTCATGCGAAGTTTTACTTCCACATCCTTTTTATACTTAGATTTCTGTCTCTGGGTGCAACTATCTTTCTACTGCCATTTTCTAGAAATTAACATGGTGTCTCTATTAGAAATTTCCTGGGATATCCCTAATGGTTTGAGAAACAAATAATTAAAAATGAATTATTAACACATTTTTTGGTAAATATTTTTGTATCAATTGATAAAATAAAAAAGGAAAAACCCTTTGTCAAATTTTCCAACAGGCAATCCTTTGTCAGGCTAAATAAAATACAGTCAGAGCATGTCATTCTTTAGTTTGACACCCCTCTGTAGCATGTCATCATTCTCAGGGCAAAGTACGAACTGCTTGGTTCCTTATTCAGTACCTACATTCTAGCAAACTCTGTCTTGTTCTTTATGCCCAGTCACTCTACACTCTTTCTTTCTTTCTTTTTCTTTCTTTCTTTCTTTCTTTCTTTCTTTCTTTCTTTCTTTCTTTCTTTCTTTCTTTCCTTCCTCCCTCCCTCCCTCCCTCCCTCCCTCCCTCCCTCTCTCTCTCTCTCTCTCTTTCTTTCTTTCTTTCTTTCCTTCTTTCCTTCTTTCCTTCTTTCTTTCTTTCTTTCTTTCTTTCTTTCTTTCTTTCTTTCTTTCTTTCCTTTTTTTTTTAAAGTTTATTTATTTTGAGAGAGACAGAGACAGTGTGAGTAGGAGAGGGACAGGGAGAGAGGGAGAGAATCCCAGGCAGGATGTGGGGCTCGAACTCATGACACCATGAGATCATGACCTGAGAACCAAGGATTGGATGCTTAACCAATTGAGCCCCCTCAGGTGACCCTACACCCTCTTTATCTCAGGTACACACCTTGTCATTCTTCCCTCTACACCTCTGTTCCTTTCCTCTGTCTGGATGTTCTGCTCCTCTCTCTACCTGTGAACTATTACTTAACCTTCAAGATTGGGTTCAAACATCATCTCCTCCAGGAAGACTTTCCTGGTTTTTCCCTTACTCCATGCCCAAATGGACCAAATGGACCAGGGCATCTGGTGAGATGGAATTGAGCCACACTCCTCTGGTTTGCCTTGGCTGTGTGGTCTACCTTTCTCCACCATAACAGTAACACCATGGTAAGAAAAACCACTAGTAAGTAAAGTGAATATTAATTAGAAGAAGAGCAACCTATGGTTTTGCTAGCTCCATACAGAGGTAAGGTCTGGGAAGAAATTTTGGAGGGTCTTGAGCAGTAGACAAGTGAAATTCTAAAGTGGGGAATATTGGTTTTATGTATAAAAAGGGTAAAATGACACTGCCAGATTTAGCTGTGATCAGTGTAGCCAATAAACTGAATATGTGTCTGTCTACATTGCCTCATATGCCCTATCTGATACCCCTGTGCCTGGTGGGGAGTCTGGAGGGAGAGGGCAGTGAGTCAGCAACATGGAGACCAGGCCCTCTGAGGGGACTGAGGCTCCTGAGGGCCAGCTCAGAACAGAATGAAAACCACCTCCCATGGATTCCAGATGTCTCTGTTCCTGCATCTGTCACTGCTGTTCCTCACAGAAGCATTTAACATCATGAGTCCTTTCCTGGGTTTTGCCAGTTTGCTGGGCCCCATGCCGATTTTCTGTCCTTTTATTCTCTATGTCTGAACAGTCGTATCTTCATACATTTCTCACCCCTTTGAGCTTGCCAGTGAAACACTCAAAATTCTGTTTTCTTTGAGAAAATACCCAGTAGTGGAATTACTGGATCACATGGTTTTAATTTTTTGAGGACCCTTCTATACTGTTTTCCACAATGGCTGTACTAATTTATATTCCCACCACAGGGCCGAGTGCTGGATAATGAATAAAATTGTTGAATCTCTCTATTGTACATCTGAAACTAATATAACACTCTATGTAAATTATGTGGGAATTTAAAAAAATTTTAAAAATTGTAAATTAAAAAATAAAGGCTCAAAATTTTGCTCAATCTGTACTCCAGACTAGAGTCCTTCCTACCTTTGCATCACCAGAAAAGATCATTAAAAAGCTTTCCCAGAGAAAGGAGTTGGTTTTACTGTTAACCTATACAGTCATTTCAGAAGCAACTGTAGTAATTTGTTTCTGAAAGCAAACTTTCTTTCCTGGGCCCACTATGGAGAGAAATGGAAGAGGATTCTGGAGAAAGAACCTTGGTTTCTGAGTCAGAAGACATTGGTTTAAATGCCCATTTAACTGTGTGCACCTGAGACCTGAGGCATGCCTCTAAATTGTTCTAAGCTTTAGTTTTCTTATTCTGGTTATAAAATAAAAGTATTAATAACTGTTGTTTACAAGGACTAAAGAAGATAATGCATGTTAAGGTGACCAGGATAGGGACTAGTTCAGCGCAGTTACTCAAATATGTAGTTTTTTTTCCTCTTAAATATACTCCTAATTTCTATGGTATTATTAGTCACTTTTGTGGCAATGGTCTTGTTTTTTTTAATGTTTATTTATATATTTTTGAGAGAGAGAGAGAGAGAGTGCCCATAAGCAGGGGAGGGGCAGAGAGAGAGAGAGAGAAAGAGAGAGAGAGAGAGAGAGAGAGAGAGAGAGAGAAAATGAATCCCAAGCAGGCTTCACACTGTCAGCACAGAGTCCCATGTCAGACTTGAACTCATGAACTTTGAGATCATGACCTGAGCCAAAGTCAGCCACTTAACCAAATGAGCCACCCAGGTGCCCCAGCAATGGTCTTATTTATCTTTTCCTTTGGGTCTCTTAGTCTCACAACCCTTGGCATTGTGAGTTAGTTGGCAGTCTAATTGTTGTGAAGCTACATTTCATTGTTGCTTAAATTTTCATCTCTCTGATTATTCATGGATTTGAGTGCCTATTCATGTGGTTATCAGTCATCTAGTGTTTCCTATAATGTAATTTCATTTTGTAATCTTTTGCCTGTTTTTTCCCTGAGATTGCAGTCTTATTTTGGATATGGGAGTTATTAACCCAGAACTGGTAAGGCTTTGTAAATATCTTCTCCCACTCTGTTAATCTTGTACATGGTATCTCTTGTTGAACTGAAAAGTTTGATTTTGATGAAGCCTAATCAGTCAATATTTTGCTTCTTCGTTTCTACTTTTGTAGCTTAAGAAGTTCTTTTCCCCATCTTTAGGCCAGAAAGTTATTCTACATCTTCTACTATCCTTCATAGTATTTAAGTAATTGTATAGAATTAGTGTTTGTGTCTCCCTCTCCCCTATTCATAAATTGAAACCCTAAACCCCAATGTGATCATATTTGGAGGTGGGCCCTTCGGGAGGTAATTAGGCCATGATGCTGGAGTCCTGATGAATGAGATTAGTGTCTTTATAAGAAGAGACATGAGAGAACTTGCTCTCTGTTCTTCACCACTTGAGGATACAATGAGAAGATGGCCATCTGCAAACCAGGAAGCAGGTCCTTACTAGACACCAGATCTACCGCCATCTTGATCTTGGACTTCCAGCCTCCAGAAATGTGAGAAATAAGTGTTTCCTGTTTAAGCCACCAAGTCTGTGGTATTCTGTTATAGCAGCCTGAACTCAGACAATAAATTCATCAAGGTGGACTTCATGTCGGGCTTTGTATGTAGCTCGATGGGAATCCAGTTTTATTTTCCTCCTTATTATCTTTGTACTTCTAGAACTTACTTGATACACAGTAGTGTTCAGTAAGGTGTTGAATGAAGGAATGGAGGTTTTCTCAGAATTACTGAAAGAAGTGTGTGTGTGTAAATCCTTTGAAGGATACTTCTACTGAGAAGAAGCATAATTAGAACTGATGGGCAGAATCTCTCCTCCCCCAGATCAAATGTTGACCTAGGGGCTGTGTGTGTGGGAGGGTGGAGGGATATAGGAGCATAGATTTAAGAAAACACTAATCTATTGATTGAAATATACTTAATTTTTCTCTTTAATAATTTAGTTTTATTTGACTCAGGATATGATAGAACTGAAGGTGATTTTAAAAATATTGAATAGCTGGTACTGTATAGGCACTGACCAATCAGAGTGAATGCTTTTAATATGTCATACTGATGTGTTCTGGCTGGCAGGAAACAGTAGTTGGTAGATATTATTAAATGATAACATATACAAAAGGGCTTTGTGAACTAAAGATGTACACAAATGCTAGGCAATACTATTATTAGCTTTACTTGGCCCCTTACAAATAGAATTAAAAAATTCTAATTTTTCTTTACAATAATAGATTCTGATTGCTACATGTCTATGAACCAGGGGTTGAAAGAAGTCAGTTAATTAAAAAAAATTCCCTTTGACTTTTCTGAAAAATTCCTTGACACTCAGACTGACCTGATATCAGGATCAACCAGTACCAAAAAATGTTACCTGCTCTTTGACCTTGTTGAAGTTTTAGTTTTGGAAAGTTTGAGGGTACTTTTTCCTATTTACAGCTAGATTTAGGGAAACAGATTCCAGTAGATGGAGCTCTTTCTCAATGTTTGTTCATTTTCACCAAGGTGGGGATTTGCTTTTCACCTTTCTTTTCTGCAAGGGCTTAGTCATAACTTACAACAGCATCTGAAATCAGCATCGAATGTAGGTTATGTCTTTCTGTAAAATGCGTTTTGTCCTAAGATGTTTACTGGAACAGCCATGGTTAATTTATTTCTCAGATCTGATCAAACACTATAGCTTTCCCCCTTTTGATTACCTTTATCAAAGTCCTCAAATATCTACGTTTTTTTT
>NW_024082904.1:0-68161 GCF_003009895.1 Hyaena hyaena
GTGGATTCTGCATCTTTTTTCTCCCAATCTCTCAGGTTTTGTAAGGTTTCCAATGTCTTCAGATCTTTTCTGTGTGATGTATGGGCGCGAGTGCAAGTACGGAGCTCCTTACTTCTCCACCATCTTGCCCTCTCTATCACTTTTTTTTTCCAAAGAATCAGCTCATTTCATTGATCTATTTTTTGTTTTGTGTTTGTTTTTGTTTTCTGTATCACTTATTCGTTCTCTAATTATTATTATTTCCTTCCCTTTTTTGGCATTTTATTTTATTTTATTTTATTTTATTTTAATTTAGAGCTTCTCTGTAAATGTAGGCTTTCATAGTTTATTAGGGATTTTTCCTGCTTCTTGAAGCAAGCCTATATTGCCATATGCTTCCCTCTCTGAATTGCTATTGTGGCATCCTAAATCTTTTAGACTGTGGTGTTTTCATTTTCATTTGTTTCTATGTATTTTTATATTTCACCTTTGATTTCCTGGTTGACCCATTCATTCTTTAGTAGCATGTTGTTTAACCTCCATATATTTGTGCTCTTTCCATCTTTTCCCCTTGTGATTGATTTCTTGTTTCATACTGTTGTGGTAAGAAAAGTAGCATGGTATGATTTCAATCTTTTTGTATTTGTTCAGGCCTGATTTTTGACTTTATATGTGATATATTCTGGAGTATGTCTTATGTGCACTTGAAAATAGTGTGTATTCTATTTTAGGAAGGAATGTGTTGAATATATCTGTTAAGTCCATCTGGATCAGTGTGTCATTCAAAGTGTATCATTGTTTCCCTATTAGTATTCTGTTTAAATGGTCTGTCCATTGATGTAAATGGAGTGTTAATGTACTCTACTATTATTGTATTATTATCAATTGGCTCCTTTCTGTTTGGTATTATTTTATATATTTAGGTGTTCTATGATGGGGGCATAAATATTTACATTTGTTGTATCTTCTTTTTTAATTGTCCCCTTTTTTTTATGATATATTGTTCTTCTTTGTCTTTTGTTACAGTCTGTGTCTTAAAATCTAGTTTGTCCAGGGGCACCTGGGTGGCTCAGTCAGTTAAGAATTCAACTTTGGCTCAGGTCATGATCTCGCAGTTTGTGGGTTTGAGCCCCGCATTGGGCTCTGTGATGATGGCTCAGAGCCTGAAGATTCTGTTTCTCCCTCTCTGTCCCTCCCCTGCTCATGCTCTGTCTCTCTCTCTCTCTCTCTTTGAAAAATGAATAAACATTTAAAAATAATTTAAAATCTACTTTGTCTAGGGCACCTGTGTTGCTCAGTTGTTTAAGCATCCAACTCTCTTGGTTTTGGCTCAGGTCATGGGTTCAAGATCACAGTTTATGAGTTCAAGCCTCACCTCAGGCTCTGTGCTCCCAGTGCAGAGCCTGCTTGGGATTCTCTCTCTCTCTCTCTCTCTCTCCCTCTCTCTCTTCCCTCCTACTCTCTCTCTCTCAAAATAAATAAATAACTATTTTTCTCTTCCCTTCTCCCATGGTCTTCTCTTAAGTTTCTCAAGTTCCACACATGAGTGAAAACATATGATATCATTCACTGACTGATTTATTTCACTTAGCATAATACCCTCCAGTTCCATCCACGTTGCTGCAAATGACAGGATTTCATTCTTTCTCATTGCCAAAGCAATGTATATATAAACCACATTGTATATATAAATCACATCTTCCTTATCCATTCATCAGTTGATGGACATTTAGGCTCTTTCCATAATTTGGCTATTGTTGAAATATAGAGAGAGGGAGGCAAACCATAAGAGACTCTTAAATACAGAGAACAAACTGAGGGTTGGTGGGGGGCAGGGGAGAGGGGAACATGGGTGATGTGAATTAAGGAAGGCACTTGTTGGGATTAGCACTGGGTGTTGTATGTAATTGATGAATCATGGAAATCTACCCGCAAAACCAAGAGCACACTGTATACACTATATGTTAGCCAACTTGAATATAAATTATATAAATAAATAAATAAATAAATAAGCTTAAAAATAAATAAAAAAATAAACTCTAGTTTGTCCAATATAAATATTGCTACTTAGGCTTTCTTTATCATCCTTTCATATGATAAATATTTCTTCATTCATTCACTTTCAATCTTCAGGTGTCTTAAGTCTAAAATGAATTTCTTGTAGGCAGCATGTAGATGGGTCTTGTTTTTTATCCATGTTATACCCTATGTCTGTTGATGGAGTATTTATTTCATTTACATTCAGAACAATTTTTGACAGGGGCGCCTGGGGGGCTCAGTCGGTTAAGCATCTGACTTCGGCTTAGGTCATGATTTCATAGTTCGTGGGTTCAAGCCACATTGGGCTCTGTGCTGACAGCTAGCTCAGAGCCTGGAGCCTGTTTTGGATTCTGTGTCTCCCTCTCTCTCTCTCTCTCTCTCTGACCGTTCCCTGCTCATGCTCTCTCTCTCTCTCAGAAATAAATAAACCATTAAAACTTTTTTTTAAAAAAGAGTAATTTTTGACAGATTCGTATTTAGTGCCATTCGGTTAATTGTTTTGACATTGTTTCTGAAGATTTTCTCTGTTCCTTTTTTGTCTCACTTTTGGTCTCTACTTTCGACTTAAAGCGTCTCCTTTAATATTTCTTGCAGGACTGGTTTAGTGGTCACAAACTCCTTTATTTTTTGTTTGTCTGGGAAACTCTTTTTTTTTTTTAACGTTTTATTTATTTCTAGGAGAGAGAGAGAGAGACAGCATGAGCAGGGGAGGGTCAGAGAGAGAGGGAGTCACAGATTGAAACAGGCTCCAGGCTCTGAGCCGGCAGTCAGCACAGAGCCCGATGCGGGGCTCGAACCCATGAACCGCGAGATCATGACCTAAGCGAAAGTCGGACACTTAACCGACTAAGCCACCCAGGCGCCCCTGTCTGGGAAACTCTTAATCTCCCCTTCTATTCTGAATGACAGCCTTGCTGGATAGACTTTTCTTGGCTGCAGAGTTTTCCCAATCAGCACTTTAAATAACATCATGCCACTTGCTTCTACTTGCCAAGTTTCTGCTGAGAAATCTGAAGCTAGACTTATGGGTTTTCCATGATATGTTACTAACATCTTTTTTCTTCTCTTAATATTTTTTATCGCTATATTTTGTAAATTGAATTACAATATGTCTTGGTGTTGCCCTGCTTTTGTTGATTTCAATGGGAGTTCTCTATATCCCCTGGTTCTGGATGTCCTCTTCCCCAGATTAGGGAAGTGTTCAGCTATTATTTCTTCGTAAAATTTCCATCTCTTTTTCTTTTGGGAGTCATATTATATGAATGTTATTAATTTTGATAGAGTCACAGAGTTTACTGAATCTAATCTCGTATTGCATACTCCTTCTTTCTCTCTTTTGTTTTGCTCATTACTTTCCATATATCCATATATGGACTTCCCTCTCTCTCTGACCTTCCCCTGCTCACGCTGTCTCTCTCTCTCTCAGAAATAAATAAAACATTAAAAAAATGAGGAGAGCACTTGTGGGGATGAGCACTGGGTGTTATATGGAAACCAACTTGACAATAAACTATTAAAAAATAATTTTTTAAAAAAATAAAAAATAAAAAAATGTCAGTATCTCCATCCATGTCAATACAAATGGCAAGATTTCATTCGTTTTTATGGCTGAGTAGTATTCCATTGTATATATGTACCACATCTTCTTTATCCATTTAGTCGATGGACACTTGGGATCTTTCCATAGTTTGGCTCTTGTAGATAATGCTTCTATAAATATCTGGGCACATGTATCCCTTTGAATTCATATTTTAGTATTCTTTGAGTAAACAGATCATCATGCAATTGCTGCTGGATCATAGGGTAATTCTATTTTTAAGTTTTTGAGGAATCTCCATACTGTTTTCTAGAGTGGCTGAGTCAGTCAGAGAAAGACAAATACAATATTATTTCATTCATATGTGGAATTTAAGAGCCAAAACAAATGAGCAAAGTTGAAAAAGAAAAAGAGAGAAGCAAACCAAGAAACAGACTTTTAACTTTAGAGAACAAACTGATGGTTATAAGAGGGGAAGTGGGTGGGGGGATGGGTTAATCATGTGATGGGGATTAAGGCATACACATGCTGTGATGAGTTTCAGGTGTTCTATGGAACTGTTGAGTCACTATAGTTTACACCTGAAACTAGTATTGTCTTATATGTTAATTGGAATTTAAATAAAAATTTAAAAAATAGTACTACCATAAATAAAAAAGTAAATTTTATTGTCTATAATTAGAATGTATTTAATAGAATGTATTTAAAAATAAATACATACTATTAGAAAATATTTATCTATGTACCACCTAAGATAATCCTTCATACCACTATCAGTATGCATATCACATGTTGAAAAATACTGGATGAAATAACCTCTTCAGGCCCTTCCTACAACAACATTTTGTGCTAAAGTGAATACCTCTTTTCTCCATTGTGTGCCTCCAATATTTTATTTTCAGCATACTTGTGTATATTCTTTCTACCTGTTGTTTACATTGTCCTGATAATTCTAGTTGCATGTTTCCACCACGGAAATAGCTATAGTTGCCTATCTCCCCATGACATACTAATTAGACTTTCTTCCCAGATCACATCATTTCTCTCACCTTAGGAAGTGAATTACTACTGCTAATCTCCCTGCCTTATCCTTTTAAATTCACTGCTAGCCTGACTTCAGAAATCAGTGTCCTGTCATTGTAGCTTCATGGTAGGCTGCCCCAACCATATTTGTGATACTGACTTGAATGGAAAGGCCTACTACTACAATATAGAGCCATTTGAGCAAACGAAGAGCAGAGGAAGGAAAGAATAAAAGTGTAATACTTCAATGAGCATGTTGGTGGAAAGGTTTTAAGAAAGTACCAAAGACACAGTGCCCCACTTCTTTCTTTCCTCCATTTTAATTTCTGAGGGAAGTGATAAGACTGAAATGGTCATAAGGGTAAAAGGCAATCTCCAATTGGTTTAGGGGACAGTGGGAAATGGACACAACCCCTCTGTAAGGGAAGTGAGAGCTGCTTGTGATAATGGAAAGCTGATAAGCATGAGCCTGTCACTGGGAATCTGCAGGCGTGGTGTCTCTCTGGATTAGCTAAGTGATTAAGAAGTTCCTGTTCTCTTTATACATTTGCTTAGACAATCTTATGTATTTATTTGTTTAATATTAAAGCAATAATGCAAATCTTTTTCTTTTACACTAAATAGGATCCTTCCCTGACTCAGAAATATAAATTTTGGGAACCACACCAAGGATGTTATTTCTTTCCTGCAAATGAGGCTGAGACTCCAAGTTTTTCTGGTTTGGCTTGTTGGCTAATTTTATAATTAGGCTTTATAGCCTATTATCCTCCTCCAATTTATAGGTGTGGTAGCATCTAGATCTAGTGTGAAAAATCCACGCATACCCAACTCCCTAGCCCCAACACACACACACACGCGCGTGCACACACACACACACACACACACCACTAGTCAATGTCTTTGCTCAAAAATTTCAGCCGGAGTACAACTAATCTTGTGGAAGCTAGCAGGCCTGCTAGAGTTTGCCTGGGATGGTGCTTTACCAGGAAACTTTCCAACTCTGGTGACCTGCTCATTGTTCATTGGCCATTCCTAAACTGAATTTAATCATGCCTCTGAATGTCTCATATAGCAGTTTAGTTATTAATTTTTATAAGTTATGGGCATTATGGGAAAAATGGAGGCATGTTCCCAATATCTATGGCCAGAAAGGGACTCTATGGCTAGTATAGTTAAAAGCTGCCATTGCTAACAATAATAATTATCCTTTATTAAGTGCTTTTGTAGGCTATAATCTCATCAGTGGCGGTTCCAGGTTTTGTGAGGCCTGAAGCTTATATAACTTTGGGGACCCTCTTTACGAAAAACACACTGATCCCTGCCAGAACCTTGAAAGGGCTCATTCAAATGAGGGGTTCTGAAGCTCCAAGTTCATTAATTTCATTGCATTTTATTTAATCATTTTGACAACTCTGAGAAGTAAGTACTAGCAGTATACCTTTAAAAAAGATAGATGAAGAAATTAACTTATAAAGAAGTAAAATCAATTGCCCAAAGTTGTACAGCTTATAACTTGTCATTGTTTTTCTTCCACAATCTGTTTCTAGGCTTTCTCTTCTCAGCTAATTAGATTTCCTTCTCCAAAATATCCTTATATTTTGCTGGTCCTCTTACTATGGCTTTCCTCCCCTCTCTCCAGTCCTCAGGCTGGGCTCCACGCTAGTAGTTTGTCAGCTGGCTTTCAGAAAAAAAAAAAAAAAAAAAAAAAGGAGAAGCAGAAGGATGAAAGGAGGGGAAGAGAGCAAAGGAATAACATCATCTTCTGGGCCCTGACGCACTAGTTATCTGCATGTCTTTTAGCTGTTGTTCTTCAGGTTCCATGCCTAATTTAACTCTTATACTCCTCATCTGTCTCGTTGGGTATAGAGGAAAGCATAGGCTGTTATTTCAATCAGGCCATCTCCCTAAGACTTAGGATGGGATGGAAGGAGCTGAAGATATTGCAAGTTGCTATTCAGTTTATTTTTTTAAGCCAGCTAATACAAAAGAGAGCCTGTGGTGTTTCCTAGAAGGAGAGGGAAATTGATTACAGCTTCTAGTCCTTCATATCTCCTCCTGCACACCCTTTATTATGACTTCTACAAGCCACATGATAATTATTAATGTGTCAAGAGGCAAAGAATATAAAGGAAAAGTTGTGCCTTTGCCCTTAACTATTGTCAAGGGTTACACAGTTACCTGTGAGCCACATTTGAGTCCTAATTTGAGACAAGCTAAGTCTAAAAGACTAAAAGGAAATGTGAACTAACGTGCTGTGTTTGATAAACCAAGTGTTCCTTCACTGGAGCTTTTCGCAAAGATGGATGTTCTCATTTCTCCCACTAACAGCATGGTTCTTAATATAGCATAGTGCTTAACACATTTTATTGACTAGATGGATAGAAGAAATGACAGGAAAGAATCTTGTGTTTATTTTCCAAGTTTCAATAATTTATGTTTTTCAAAATCTGAATTTGCCATCTGAGGTTTTACTTTTCCCCACAAGTAATGTTGAGGCAGTATTACTCAAAAGCAAACAAAAACTAGGGCTGAAAATAACTTAAAGACTGTTAAGAATGTAAACTGTTTAGCAATCCGAAGATGGATATGGCTTCTTGAAAACCTTTTCCAGATGGGACAATGAACTCATTATGACATTGAAGCATACCTAGTCTACACAAGGAATTGTATTGGGTACTCTTTTTTTAAAAAAAAATTTAATGTTTTATTTATTTTCAAGAGAGAGAGAGAGGCAGCGAGAGCAGGGAAGGGTCAGAGAGAGAGAGAGATACAGAATCTGAAACAGGCTCCAGGCTCTGAGCTAGCTGGCAGCACAGAGCACGACAAGGTACTCGAACCCATGAACTGTGGGATCATGACTTGAGCCGAAGTCAGATGCTTAACCGACTGAGCCACCCAGGCGCCCCATGTATTGGGTACTCTTGAAAATTTTATTTCAGTTATATGCCGATTTTCATCTGCACAACACAAAAATCCATTAATTGCTATAAACAGTTCAATGTCCTTTCATGCACTTGAAGATAAGAGAATATTTCTAGTATTATTGAAAATAGCATTTGTTGGAGTGGTAGGAATCCTATGTTGTGTAGAACTCCCCAAATTTTATACATTGAGATGCTAAACGTCCACAGGATAAAGCGATTCATTTTTAAAAGAATATGTGGAGGGTTTTAGACTTGTCTATATGGTTCCATGCCAGTATTGTTATATGGTATATATAATATGGCATATTATATATACCATATAATAATACTAATACCTTGTTAGCTGGACAAATGATGGGAAAATATATGGTAAGATAAGGAGTTCTTTTTTAATGTTTTATTTATTACTGAGAGAGAGACAGCATGAGCAGGGGAGGGTCAGAGAGACAGAGAGACACAGAATCTGAAACAGGCTCCAGGCTCTGAGCTAGCTGTCAGCACAGATCTCGACATGGGGCTCTAACCCACAAACCGCGAGATCATGACCTGAGCTGAAGTCAGACGCTTAACCGACTGAGCCACCAAGGCACCCCATATAAGGAGATCTTTATAACCCCTACCACAAGGTTGTCTTTCATTCAATAGGGATATGATTTCATTCAACAAATTCATATACATGTTAACTTAATCTCTGTCCCTTAAGTTTCCTCATCTGTAAAATGGGGATGGAAACAATACCTACCCATAGGTTATTAGAAGGATTCAATGACTTTATATGTGCATATAAATATATATAACATATGTACATATATATGCATATGCACATATATATGAATATAATTCAAAGAATTTTTGTGTATATAAAATATATAACGTGTATATGTGTCGGATATATAACATATGTGTGTGTACGTATATATATATATATATATATATATATATATATATATGAGACACAGAATGAGAGAGAGAATATGCTTAGAACAGAGCTTGGCACATAGTTAATGTCAATAACTATTATTATTGTGAATAATAATACCAGGTACTCAGGTTACAGAAATGATAATGCCTATTGCCTAACCTCAAAACTTTATAATCTAGTAGGGAGGAGGCTATTATATCAACAAATATGGCAGAGAAGAGCAGAGAGGAAGCAATGGTCAATTTTTCATGAAGGAATTAAGTAAGGAGGGGAGATGATCTTCAGTTAGTTCTTTCAAGAAGGTGGATAGAGATCTTAGGCCATTTTAGACAAAGAAAGCAAGATGAGCCAAAGGATAGATGATGGAAGAAGCCTGGCATTCTCAGGGATTTATAATACAAGTAAGCAGCAAAAGCTCTGCTGCTTGAGAGGTAGGTAGAGTCCAGATCACAGAAGGTTAAAGATGAGTCCCAGGGTACTGCTTTAGATGCTGAGGTACATGATGATGCCATTCAAGTAGTAAGCTGGTGAAATACAGCAGGAGGAACAGAGTTTAGGACAGAGTAAGAGAAGATTATTAGAAGACATTCAGGCAGAAATATTAAGCAAGTGGGCAATTAATTATGTGTTTGGTAGTACTGGGCTCTGAATCTCATATTCCTTACTTGAAAAAAAAGGGGGGTTCTGGAGAGTATAGTAGTCCTTACTTTCCAGGGTTGTTATAAGGAATAAATGAGAAATAAATGTAAAAGCACCAGGCTCAGTGACTTGCTCATATTAGATATTAAGTACACAATAGCTATTATTATTTATTCTGTCCCTCTGCTCTCTCCCTCCCTTTGCTTTGTTTCTTTTTGTTTCCTCTGCTTTGTTCTTGTTGTTGTTTTTTTTTACAAATAGTTTATTGTCACGTTGGTTTCCATGTAACACCCAGTGCTCATCCTCACAAGTGCCCTACTCCATGTCCATCTCCCCCTCCCACCCCCTACACCCATCAGTCCTTAGTTTGTTCTCAGCATTCAAGAGTCTCTCATGGTTTGCCTCTCTCCCTCTCCCCCACTATTTCCTCCCTTTCTGTCCCCCATGGTTCTCCGTTAAGTTCCTCCTAATCCTCCTATACATGCAAACATATGGTATTTGACCTTCTCTGCCTGACTTATTTCGCTCAGCATAACACCCTCAAGGTCCATCCATGTTGCTACACATGGACAGATTTCATTCTTTCTCATTGCCATGTAATATTCCATCGTATAGAAAAACCACATCTTCTTGATTCATTCGTCCGTTGATGGACACTTAGGCTCTTAACATGTTTTGGCTATTGTTGAGAGTGCTGCTATGAACATTGGGGTCCATGTGTGTGTCAGCATTTCTGTATCCCTTGGGTAAATTCCTAGCAGTGCTATTGCTGGGTCCTAGGGGAGTTCTATTGTTAGTTTCCTGAGGAACCTCCACACTGTTTTCCAGAGGGACTGCACCAGTTTACATTCCCACCAAGAGTGTAGGAGGGTGCCCGTTTCTCCACATCCTCGCCAGCATCTAGAGTTCTCTGATTTGCTCATTTTAGTCACTCTGACTGGCGTGAGGTGGTATCTCAGTGTGGCTTTGATGTGTATTTCCCTGATGAGGAGGGATGCTGAGCATCGTTTCATGTGTCTGTTGGCCATCTGGATCTTCTCTTTGGAGAAGTGTCTTTTCATATCTTCTGCCCATTTCTTCACTGGGTTGTTTGTTTTTCGGGTGTGGATTTTGGTGAGTTCTTTATAGATTCTGGATATTAACCCTTTATCTGATATGTCATTGGCAACTATCTTTTCCCATTCTGTCTGTTGCCTATTAGTTTTCTGGATTGTTTCCTTTGCCGTGCAGAAGCTTTTAATCTTGATGAGGTCCCAGTAGTTTATTTTTCCTCTTGATTATTCCAGCAGTATGTTAAACAACAGTGGTGAGAGTGGACATCCCTGTCGTGTTCCTGATCTAAGGGGGAAAGCTCTCAGATTTTCCCCTAGAGGATGATGTTAGCTGAAGGCTTCTCATAGATGGCTTTTATAATGTTTAAATAAGTTCCTTCCATCCCGACTTTCTCAAGGGTCTGTAATAAGAAGGGATGCTGTATTTTGTCAAATGCCTNATGGTTTTTATCTTTTCTTTTGTTGATGTGATGTATCACATTGATTGATTTGCGAATATTGAACCAGCCCTGTAACCCAGAAATGAATCCCACTTGATCTTGGTGGATAACTCTTTTTATGTGCTGTTGGATTCGATTTGCAATTATGTTGTTGAGGATTTTTGCATCCGTATTCATCAAGGATATTGGCCTGTAGTTCTCTTTTTTTGCTGGATCTCTGTCTGGCTTGGGAATCAGAGTGATGCTGGCTTCATAAAATGAGTCTGGAGGTCTTCCTTCAATTTCTACTTTTTGGAATAGCTTGAGAAGAATTGGGATTAATTCTGTTTTAAATGTCTGGTAGAATTCCCCAGGGAAGCCATCAGGTCCAGGGCTCTTATTTGTTGGGAGATTTTTGATCACTGATTCGATTTCTTCACTCGTTATGTGTCTGTTCAGATTTTCTATGTCTTCCCGTATGAATTTTGGTAATGAGTGTGTGTTTAGGAATTTGTCCATTTCTTCTAAGCTATCCAGTTTGTTGGTATATAATATTTTGTTGTATTCCCTGATAATTGCTTGTATTTCTAAGGGGTTGGTTGTAATAAGTCCATTATCTTTCATGAATTTGTCTATTTGGGTGCGTTCTCTTTTCTTCTTGAGAAGACTGGCTAATGGTTTGTCAATTTTGTTTATTTTTCCAAAAACCCAACTCTTGGTTACATTGATCTGTTCAACTGTTTCTTTGGTCTCTATGTTGTTTATTTCTGCTCTAATTTTTACTATTTCTCTTCTTCTACAGGGTTTGGAGTGATCTTGATGCTCTGCATCTAGTTCCTTTAGGTGAGCTATTAGATTTTGCACTTGCGCTTCTTCTAGTTTCTTGAAATAGGCCTGGAGTGCAAAGTACTTTCCTCTTCGGACTGCTTTGTCGTATCCCATAGAGTTTGGATTGTTGTATTTTCATTTTCCTTTCTTTCCATATATTTTTAAATTTTCTTCTCTAATTTCCTGATTGGCCCATTCATTCCTTAGTAGGGTGTTCTTTAACCTCCATGTGTTTGGAAGTTTTCCAGACTTCTTCCTGTGATTTATTTCAAGTTTCAAAGCATTATGATCTGAAAATGTGCATGGTATGATCTCAATTCTTTTATATATATTGGGGGCTGCTTTATGTCCCAGTATGTGATCTATCTTGGAGAATGTGCCATGCGCACTTGAGAAGAAAGTGAATTCCCTGGCCTCAAGATGTAGAGTTTTGAAAATATCTGTCAGATCCATCTGGTCCAATGTGTCTTTCAAGTCCATTGTTTCTTTAGTGATTTTCTGTCTCGTTGATCTATCCATTGCTGTAAGTGGAGTATTAAAGTCTCATGCTATTAGCACATTCTTATCTACAAGCTTGTTTCTGTTTGTGATTCATTGTTTTAAATATTTAGGTGCTCCCATTTTCGATGCGTAGACATTTATGATTGTTAGTTCTTCCTGATGGATAGACCCTGTAATTATTATATAATGCCCTTCTTCATCCCTTGTTATTGTCTTTAATTTAAAGTCCAGTTTTTCTGATATAAGCATAGCTACTCCAGCTTTGATTTGACTTCCAGTAGCATGATATATATTTCTCCATCCCCTTACTTGTAATCTGGACGTATCTTCCAGTCTAAAATGCATTTCTTGTAGACAGCCTATAGATGGATTTTGTATTTTTATCCATTCTGCTACCCTATGTCTTTTGATTGGAGCATTCAGCCCATTTACATTCAGTGTTATTATTGAAATATGTGGGTTTAGAGTCATTGTGTCCTTTATGAGATTCATGCTTGTGTTGGTGTCTGTGATATCTTGCGTTCCTTCTAACACTTCCCTCAGAGGGTCCTCCTCAGGATTTCTTGTAGCGCTGGCTTATTGGTGACAAACCCTTTCAATTTTTGTTTATTTGGAAAGACTTTTATCTCTCCTATTTTGAACGACAGGCTTGAAGGATAGATGATTTTTGGCTGGATATTTTCTGTTCATCACATTGAAGATCTCCTGCCATTCCTTTCTGGCTTGCCACATTTCATTAGATAGGTCTGTCACCCTCTGATAGGTTTCCCTTTGTATGTTAGGGCCCTTTTCTCCCTATAGCGTTCAAAATTCTCTCTTTATCCTTATATTTTGCCACTTTCACTATAAGTCGTGCAGAAGATCGATTCAAGTTACGTCTGAGGGGAGTTCTCTGTGCCTCTTGAATTTCAACTTCTACTTCCATCTACAGGTTGGGGAAGTTCTCTGCTATAATTTGTTCCAGGACTCCTTCAGCACCTTTCCCTCTCTCTTCCCCTTCTGGGATTCCCATGATATGGATATTGTTCTCTTTGATTGTATCGCTGAGCTCTCCAACTCTTCTTTCATGTTCCTGGATCAGTTTATCTCTCTTTTTCTCAGTGTCTTCTTTTTCTATAATAGTGTCTTCTAAATCACTTATTCTCCTTTCTGCCTCTTCATTCCGTGCATTGGACGCCTCCAGTTTATTATGTGTCTCATTTATCGCATTTTTTAATGGATCATAACTATTTTTAAGCTCCATATTGTTTGTAGCCATAGTTTCTCTGATGTCCTCCATGCTTTTTTCAAGCCCGGCGATTAATTTTATGATTATTGTTCTAAATTCTTGTTCAGTTATGTTGCTTATATCTGTTTTGAGCAGTCCTCTAGCTGTCATTTCTTCCTGGGGTTTCTTTGGAAGAGAGTTCTTCCGTTTCGTCATTTTGTTTAGCTTTCTATCTCTTGTTACTTTTAAAAGCTTGTTGTCCACTGGGCCCCTGCGAGTTCTGCTGTATTAGAGACAATAAACTTTTTTTAAAAAAAGAGTAAAAAAAGGAAAAGAAAAGAAAAGAAACTGCCCTCAGAAAACCCTTACCAGTAGGTACCATTTGTTGTGGAAGCCTCTCCACTGAGCTGGAGGTCGTTGATGCCCCTATATATTTCTATGTTTCTATCTAATGTAGTGAAATGTAGGCATGTGCTCCCTCCCCCAGCTTTTTTTTTTTTTTTTTTTTTTTGTAGGCACTGGGGTGTGTGTTGTCAGCTTGCAGCAGTAAAGACATCCCCTTGTAATATCTTCTTCTGGGTTCCTTCATGTCTTGGAGGATTCCTTCTGTACCTCAACTTTATATTCAAATAGTATTTGGGGATTTGGCTTGTTTTTTTTAGCTCCTAACCCAGTCCTCTTTTGAAGGGTGTATGGAGTTCAGAGATGGTTGGAGATTAGGCTTGGTCAAAACTGAATTAGCAGAGATGAAAGGGAAACAGAGGATCCCCAGCCTTGTCTACTTCCACCTGGAAAACTCACTTTATTTTTAGCCGAGGAAAAGAGCTGCATTGGAAGCAGGGGGAAGATTCTTTTTAGGAAGTCTACTTTACTAATCTACCATCCACCGGAACTTGGGGTTGGATGCATGAGAGCTTTGTTGCCCTTTTTTCAAGAGTAGCACAGCTGTGTCTGAATTCCTTCTGCTCTGGCCCTCCTCCTCATTTTCCAGCCAGGAGAAAAAGAGGAGGTGGGGGCCCGAGAAAGAGAATGCAAGAGCTAATCACTCCATGTGCTGACCGGGTGGGTGGGTGTGAGAGAAATGGCTGTCTAGTCATTAGCTCAGGAGTATGAGCCTGCTGAAGACAGCATGAGCTCCGGACACTTCAGGAGTAACCAGCTAGAGACATGGGCGGTAAGTTACTGCAGGATTAGAACCCACTCACTCCCATTTTCTGGATCTCGATTCTATCCCCCACTCCCATTTCTCTTTAGGTTTTAGCAGTGGACAGGTGGGCAGTTGGGGAATGAAGCGTATAAACAGTGTTTGGAATCAAATGAAACTCAAAGAAAAAATGAATTTGCTAAGGGCTGAGCAAAGAGGGGCTAGGAAAGGGAAAAGGACTTTGGGGGAGGCTCGAGGGAGAAATGAGGGGGGAACATGGATGGATAGATTTGTATAATTCAGTCTGTCCAGGCTCAGCGTTCTCATTTCTCCTTAAGGAGGTTTGTCTTTGACTTAACCCTATACAGTCAAAGTTGCAGCCAGAAAGAACAGGGTTCAGAAGGCTAACGTTACCAGTAACCCCCTAAGTAGCAGCAGGCACCTAGAGATGCTTCAAAAATGAAAGAAGAGCAGGCAGGAGGTTGTTTCCAGCTGAGGATACTGGGGTCACTGAGCTCCAGGGCCTTGGAGACAGCCTCTAGGTAGGAGCTGCTTTGGGCATGCTGGCTCTTTAAGAAGGGGCTGATCTTGGTTAGAGGAGGAGCCTAGGCTCTAATCAGGCTCTTTAAGAGGTGGCCAAGGGAGTTGGCTCATCTGTGTAGGTGGAAGATTTGGCTAAATTTCTGAGGTTATTGTAGCAAATCAACTTGCAATGGTCACTTGGAATAACTGTCTTTTTGTGGGCTTTTTCTTTAATTCTAAGAATTTGAGGAAATATAAATAGAAAAATATATAAAATTCATTCTTTGAAAAAAAATAAATCCAAACAAATGATAAGGGAAGGATCCCTTATTTCCTTTGGTATTGTCTTTATTGTAAAGGAAAACATATATTAATACTGTCTGTTGTCACTCAGTGTGATAATAAACGGAAAAAAGAGAATAATCTCGAAGTTGGAATTAGATACTGATACAGACTGTGATGGTTTAGAGTAACAGACAGACCTGACTTGAAAACCAAATCAGATTTACTTACTGATTTATGTACTAGATTCATAAGCCTTGGGCATTGATTTTCTCCTCCAGAGAATGTGGATCAGTAATGTTATCTCAAAAGATATTTGGGTAGATTAAATATCATAGTGTATGTTACAGAGGCTACATGTGTATCTTCATTTTCTTACTCAGTTTGAGACTCTTTCTCTGGAGCACTACTGATATTATTAGTGTTTTGCTATTTTGTAAAATTCCTTGTAGATGGGGTGAAAGGAGACCTCAGAAGAATGAATTAGCTTGTCCTATGGCTGAGGCTAGAAGAATGGTTTTATTTGCTTGTGATTTAACATTGTTCCCACTGGACCTTAGCACCTCTAAGAGAAAGGGACACTAGCTTCCCTTTCACCCTCATTCTTTGGGAAAATTAACAAGATTGATATAACCAAAAGGACCTTTGGACAACAGGAATTTGTGACTCATAAGTGACCTCATCCAATTCTTCAGAATTTGTGGGCAGAACCCTTGTATATGAAGGTTGTTAATCCTTGGTGACTATTGGAAACACAGAGAATGGGCTGTGAACAGTGTCTTCTGGTTAGCTTTGAGGACAGAGAGCAGAAAATAGGAAGGACAGAAATATAAATTCAAAAGTAAAAGTGACAAATACATCTAGTTTATCCTCAAACTAAGCTGGCCAATTGCTCTACTTCCAGAGATGTGGGGAGCTATAGGTCCCTCCTGTATTGGCTTTCAGAATACATTGGAAAGAAAATTGGGGAAAAACTATTACTCTCTCCAGATTGTGTGTCTGATGCTGAGAAAAATCCACAATTTATCCTTTATTATTCTGTCAGGGATATCATTATTTGACACATTTATATATTCACTCTTGCTTTGAGTCAGTTGTAGTTTATTACTTCACTTAAATTGATGAGTAATGAGAAGATTACCTTTAGCTGTTTAATTCATTTAGCAAATATGTGTAAGGCACTGAAACAATTGTTAAAAACTCATTTTTGATTCCTTATCAAATGTCTTAATATCTTAAGTTTTAACTGTCTTCAGTGTTTTTTCTTTGCCTGCCCCCTCCCATCTATTTTAGTCCTTGACCCTTACATCAAGCCTTTCTTATCTCCTCAGCAATTCCTTAGACATTGTACATTACTGCCTGTTCTGTTCAATTGATACTTACCATAAATGAACTTAGAATATACTTATATTCATTACATTTTCCTTAAAAATAGTTATTCCTTCAGTTAGTAACTACAAATCAAATGCCATTTATTTTTTCTTTAATACTTTACTGTGAAGTAGGTTTCCATGTAACACCCAGTGCTCATCCCAGCAAGTGCCTTCCTCCATGTCCATCACCCCCCTTCCCCTTCCAACCCCCATCAGCCCTCAGTTTGTTCTCAGTACTCAAGAGTCTCTCATGGTTTGCCTCACTGCCTCTCATTAACTGTTTTTCCCCTCCCCCATGGTCCTCTGTTAACTTTCTCCTGTTCCACGTATAGTGAACATATATGGTATCTGTGCTTCTCTGCCTGACATATTTCACTTACCATAACACTGTCGAGTTCCATCCACATTGCTACAAATGGCAAGATTTCATTCTTTCTCATTGACATGTAGTATTCTATTGTATAGATAAACACATCTTCTTGATCCATTCATCAGTTGATGGACATTTAGGCTCTTTCCATGATTTGGCTATTGTTTCCATGATTGGCTGCTATGAACATTGGGGTACATGTGCCCCTATGCATCAGCACTCCTGTATCCCTTGGGTAAATTCCTAGAAGTGCTACTACTGGGTCATAGGAGAGTTCTAATGTTAAATTTTAAGGAACCACCACACTGTTTTCCAGAGGCACTTCACCGGCTTCCATTCCAACAACAGTGTAGGAGGGTGCCTGTTTCTCCACATCCTCACCAGCATCTATAGTCTCCTGATTTGTTCATTTCAGCCACTCTGACCGGCGTGAGGTGGTACCTCAGTGTGGTTTTGATTTGTGTTTTCCTGATGAGGAGGAATGCTGAGCATCGTTTCGTGTGTCTGTTGGCCATCTGGATGTCCTCTTTGGAGAAGTGTTTGTTCATGTCTTCTGCCCATTTATTTACTAGTTTATTTGTTTTTCGGGTGTGGAGTTTGTTGAGTTCCTTATAGATTTTGGAGACTAACCCTTTATTGGATATGTCATTTGCAACTATCTTATCCCATTCTGTCAGTTTCCTATTAGTTTTATGGATTGTTTCCTTTGCCATGCAAAAGCTTTTTCTCTTGATGAGGTCCCGATAGTTCATTTTTTAATCTTGATTCCTTTGCCTTTGGGGATGTGTCAAGTAAGAAATTGCCACGGATGAGGTCAAGGAGATGGTTTCCTGCTTTCTCCTCTAGGGTTTTGATGGTTTCCTGTCTCTCATTCAGGTCTTTTATCCATTTTGAGTTTATTTTTGTGTATGGTGTGACAAAGTAGTCTAGTTTCATTCTTCTGCATGTTGCTGTCCAGTTCTACTATCACCACCTGTTAAAGAGGCTGTCTTTTTTCCAGTGTATACTCTTTCTTGCTTTGTCAAAGATTAGTTGGCCATACATTTGTGGGTCCAATTATGAGTTCTCTATTCTATTCAATTGGTCTATGTGTCTGTTTTTGTGCCAATACCACACTGCCTTGATGTTGGCAGCTTTGTACTACAGGCTGAAGTCTGGGATTGTGATGCCTCCTGTTTTGGTTTTCTTCTTCATATCACTTTGGCTATTCAGGGTCTTTTGTGGTTCCATACACATTTTAGGATCGTTTTTACTAGCTTTGAGAAAGATTCTAGTTCCATGTTGATTAGGATTGCATTGAATGTGTAGATTGTTTTGGGTAGTAATGACATTTTAACTATATTTATTCTTCCTATCCATGAGCATGGAATGTTTTTCCATTTCTTTGTGTCTTCTTCAATTTCCTTCATAAGTTTTCTATAATTTTCATCATACAGATCTTTTGTATTCTTGGTTAGGTTTATTCCTAGGTATTTTATGGTTTTTTGTGCAATTGTGAATGGGATCAGTTTCTTGATTTCTCTTTCTGTTGCTTCATTGTTGGTGTATAAGAATGCAACCGATTTCTATACGTTGATTTTGTACCCTGCAACTTGGCTGAATTCTTGGGTCAGTTCTAGTAGGCTTCTGGTGGAGTCTGTCGGGTTTTCCATGTAAAGTGTCATGTCATTTGTGAAAAGTGAAAGTTTCATTTCGTCTTTGCCAATTCTTTTTTTTTTTTTTTTCGTCTTTGCCAATTCTAATATATTTTATTTCCTTTTGTTGTCTGATGGCTGATGCTAGGGCTTCCAGTACTATGTTAAACAGCAGTGGTGGCAGTGGACATCCTTGTCATGTTCCTGATTTCAGGGGGAAAGTTCTCAGTTTATCCACATCGAGGATTATATTAGCTTTGGGCTTCTCATAAATGGCTTTTATGATGTTTAAATAGGTTCCTTCTATCCCTTCTATCTTGAGAGTCTTTATTAAGAAAGGATGCTGTATTTTGTCAAATGCTTTTCCTGCATCTATCAACAAGATCATATTGTTTTTATCTTTCCTCTTCTTAATGTTTTGTATAACATTGATTGATTTGAGAATGTTGAAACAGCCCTGTAACCCAGGAATGAATCCCACTTGATAATGGTGGGTAATTCTTTTTACGTGCTGTTGAATTCAATTTGCTAGTATATTGTTGAGGATTTTGGCATCCATTTTCATCAAGGATATTGGCCTGTAGTTCTCTCTCTCTCTCTCTCTCTCTCTTTTGTTGGATCTCTTTCTGATTTGGGAATCAAAGTCATGCTGGTTTCATAGAATGAGTCAGGAAGTTTTGCTTCCATCTCTATTTTGGAATAGACTGAGAAGAATGGGTATTAATTCTGTTTTAAATGTCTGGTAGAATCCCCCAGGGGAGCCATTTGGCCCAGGGCTTTTATTTGTTGGGAGATTTTTGATAACCGATCCAATTTTTTCACTAGTTATGGGCCTGTTCAGATTTTCTATCTCTTCCCATTTGAATTATGCTAGTGCTTGTGTGTTTAGGAATTTGTCCATTTCTTCTAGGTTGTCCGTTTGTTGACATATACTTTTACATAGTATTCCGTGATAACTGCTTATATTTCTGAGGGATTGGTTGTAATAAATCCATTTTCATTTGTTATTTTGAATATCTGGGTGCTCTCTCTTTTCTTTTTGAGTAGGCTTGCTAGAGGTTTATCAATTTTATTCATTATTTCCAGAAACCAAATCTTGATTTCATTGATCTGTTCAACTGTTTCTGGGGATTCTATATTGTTTATTTCTGCCATGGTCTTTATTATTTCTCTTCCTCTGCTGGCTTTGAGGTGTTCTTGCTGCTCTGCTTCTAGTTCCTTTAGGTGTGCTGTTAAATTTCGTATTTGTGCTTTTTCTAGTTTCTTAAAATAGGCCTGGAGTGCAAAGTACTTTCCTCTTAGGACTACCTTTGCCACATCCCAAAGAGTTTGGACTACCTTTGCCAACATCCCAAAGAGTTTGGATTGTTGTATTTTCATTTTCTTTTGTTTCCATATGTTATTTAATTTCTTCTCTAATTGCCTAATTGGCCCATTCATTCTTTAGTAGGGTGTTCTTTACTTTCATGTCTTTGGTGGTTTTCCAGACATTTTCCTGTGATTGATTTCACGTTTCATAGCATTGCGATCTGAAAATATGCATGGTATGATCTCTAGGCTTTTATATTTATTGAGGGCTGTATGTACCATGTGCACTCAAGAAGAAAGTGAATTCCAAAGCCTCAGGATGTAGAATTTTAAGTATATCTGTCAAATCCATCTGGTCCAATGTGTCGTTCAGGTCCATTGTTTCTTTAGTGATTTTCTGTCTATTGATCTCTCCATTGCTGTAAGTGGAGCATTAAAGTTCCCTGCTATTAGCACATTCTTTTCAAAAATATTGTTTCTGTTTGTGATTAATTGTTTTATATATTTGGGTGCTCCCATATTCAGTGCGTAGACATTTATAATTGTTAGCTCTTCCTGATGGATAGACCCTATTATTATTATATACTGCCCTTCTTCATCTCTTGTTACTGCCTTTACTTTAAAATCCAGTTTGTCTGATATAAGTATGGCTACTCCAGCTTTCTTTTGACTTCCAGTAGCATGATAGATATTTGTCCATCCCCTTACTTTCAATTTGAACATGTCCTCAGTCTCAAATGAATCCCTTGTAGACAGCAAATTGATGGATCTTTTTTTTTTTAACCTTTTTGATACCCTATGTCTTTTTATTGGAGTATTTAGTCCTTTACATTTAGTTTCATTATCTGAAAATATGGGTTTATAGTCATTGTGTTCTCTGTAGGATTCATGCTTGTAGTGGTGTCTCTGGTACTTTGTTTTCCTTGTAACATTTCCCTCTTAGAGGCCCCCTTAGGATTTCTTGTAGGGCTGGTTTAGTGGTGATGAATTCCTTCAATTTTTGTTTTTTTGGGGAAAACCTTTATCTCTCCTTCTATTCTGAATGATAGGCTTGTTGAATAAAGGATCCTTGCCTGCATATTTTTCTGTTCATCACATTGAAGATTTCCTACCATTCTTTTCTGGCCTGCCAAGTTTCAGTAGATAGGTCTGCAACCATCCTGATATGTCTCCCTTTGTATGTTAGGGCCATTTTATCCCTAGCTGCTTTCAGAATTCTCTCTTTATCCTTATATATTGCGAGTTTCACTATGATATGTCATACAAAAAATTTATTCAAGTTACGTCTGAGAGGAGCTCTCTGTGTCTCTTGGATTTCAATTTCAATGTCCTTCCCCAGATTGGGAAAGTTATCAGCTATAATTTTTTTCAAGTACCCCTTCACCCACTTATTCTCTCTTCTTCTTCTGGAATTCTAATGGTAAGGATATCATTCTCTTTGATTGCATCACTTAGTTCTTGAATTTTCCTTTTGTGCTCCGGGATCAATGAATCTCTCTTTTTCTTGGCTTCCTCTTTTTCTATAATTGTGTCTTCTAATTCACCTCTTCTCCTCTCTGCTTCTTCAATCCGTGCAGTGGCCGCCTCCATTTTATTATGCACCTCATCCATAGCATTTTGTAATTCATTACAACAATTTTTAAGGTCCATAATCTTCATAGCATTATCGTGTTTGATGTCTTTCATGTCTTTTCAAGCCTAGCGATTAATTTTACCACTATTGTTCTAAATTCTTGGTCTGTTATGTTGCTTATATCTGTTTTGACCAATTCTTTAGCTTCCACTTCTTCAGGTATTTCTTTAGAGGAAAGTCCTTCCTTTTCTTCATTTTGACTAGCTTTCTGTATCTTGTCAGTTTTTAAAACTTGTTATGTGCTCTGCACCTGTGAGTACTGCTATATTAAAGGAGGCTCATTGACTGTTCAGGGACTGTCCATTCAGGAAGTGTCCTTGTAATGGTGTCCCTTGGTCTCTTTTATTGTGCCTTTGGTTATTTTATTTCCATACTCATAGTGATAATTGGGACTCTCCACCTTGTGTACTTTGGCTTGTTTCTTGAGGGAGCCCTGTAAAGGAAAACAGACAGACAAACAGAGAACAAAAGCACTCAAACACACAAATAAATTAAACAAAAAGAAAACCAAAAGAAAAACAAAATGAAACAGAATGAAAGAAAAGCAACAAAAGAAAAAGGAGAGTCTAAAAGCATAAAAGCAGAAGTCCCAGGTACAAATACAGAGCAGCGTGGAAGCAGTGCTGATGGAAGAGTATATATAAAGAGAGAAAGGACAGTGGTGGTGAGAAAGAGAAATTGAACATTGACCAGGCAGGGAGAATAAAACGTTTAATTCAGAGAGAGAAAATGGCGAATATGGAAGGAGACGAGGAAAAGAAACGAAGATAATGTTACCCAGAGAAACTATGTAGTCTGATTATTCCTGAGAGAGAGAAAGGTAGGAAAAGACAGAGCTGTAGAATATGCATTAAGAGAATGGATTAAATGTGACTGTTTAAGCAAACTTATAACCAGAATACCCAGTCCAGTGGAGGGGAGAGATAAAAATGAGAAAAGGGAAAATATATCTGAATAGCAAAATTGATCTAGAGTTAATCACGGCAGTGCATCAATACTGGTCTTGCCCTGGGCTCCGTTAAAAAAAAAAAAAAGCAGCTCCCCAGCACAGATGGGCATGGTTTGGTGCAGGCAGGTCTTGCCTCCACTGTTGGTCTTGCAGGCCACTCCCTGAGGCCCACCCTGAGGTGGTTATGGGGAGAAAAATGGCAGCTCCCCAGTCTCTTTTCGAAACAAGCATTGCAAATAACTCTTATGGGTCCAATCTCCCTGTGCCACAGGTGCAGCCAAGGTGGGCCATGTTCTCTGTCACATGTACAGCCTTGTTTCCAGATCTTGCTCCATGTGCATTAATGATTCTGGCTGAAATGTAATCCCTCAAGCCTGGGAACTTCCTAGCCGGGGATTGAGTAGGGGAATGGTTCCTCATGATGCGGACTGAGTCTCTTGCATACCATCTAGCCCAGATGGAATTTCTGGGACCGAGGCACCCAGTCCAATGAAAGCTCTGCAGTTAGATAGGATCTCTCTCTGAACACCCTCTGGTTAGAGATGGGATGATAAGATTCTTCTCCATCCCAGGCCAAGGTTTTTCTCTTCTCCAAGGACAGTTCTAGGACAAAGGGACCTTTCTCTTCCCTTTGTCTCTCTGCTTAGGGGGCTACCTCCCATCCATGCCTCCATGTCCTGGCCCGTTTTTATCTTTCCCAGTTCTCAGTCATGCACCTATGAAGCTGTCTTCTTAGTGGACTCTGTCTCTTTTCCTCTCAGATTCTTGTTCAGCATCCTTTGGCTTTATCCCTTGTTTGTTTGAGAGATACAGGCAGGAAGTATGGAACTCCCTACTTCTCCTCCATCTTGCCTCTCTCAAATGCCATTTATATGAAACTTTGTCTTATCCTTGCATATAGAAATAAATTCTTGAGTTTCCATAGCACTTTTGACCTGCATTATCTGAAATCTACACTATTCTCTTCCTGGTATTATGGTCATTTGTGTACATGTCTAAGCTCCTAACCCCTTTTCAGACAGAAAAAGGACATGTATTATGGTTGTACTTCAAAATACTTACTCAATTATTTTTCCCATGTAAACATATTTTATAGATGATCTTCTAAGATTTAGCTCCAAAAACTCATATTTTGTCAGGAAAGAAAATCTTGATTGGGATTTATGATCTAGATGATCATCTAGTACCATTGCCATCTTACTAAGTAGAGTGTGAATGTCATATTGGGCTCACTAGTTTATCCAAAGAAAGTGTGAGAACTTATTTGATTTACTTTTTGATGCTCATATAAAAATGTTTTCAATTTGGATTCTGTACCTGAAGTTGGGTTTCTGATGCATATATTATTCCCAACTCAGCTTTATAATCTAGCCTGAGCTTCCTCAACTTTAAAATAATATGGTAACTTGTGATTATGAATAGTGTAAGTATGGTTTTAATTTGTATTTCCCTGATTATGAGAGATGGTGAGCATTATTTCATGTGTCATTTGGCTATCTGGATGTCTTCATTGGAAAAGTGTCTATTCATGTCTTTTGCCCATTTCTTCACTGGATTATTTGTTTTTTAGATGTTGAGTTTGGTGATTTCCTTATAGATTTTGGATACCAGCCCTTTATCTGGTACGTCATTTGGAACTATCTTCTCCCATTCCATCAGTTGCCTATTAGTTTTGTTGATCGTTTCCTTTGCAGTGCAGAAGCTTTTTATATTGATGAGGTCCCAATACTTCAATTTTGCTTTTAATTCCCTTGACTTTGGATATGTGTCAAGTAAGAAATTGCTGTGGTTGAGGTCAAAGTGGTTGTTGCCTGCTTTTTCTTCTGGGGTTTTGATGGTTTCCTCTCTCACATTCAGGTCCTTCATCCATTTTGAGTTTATTTTTGAGTATGGTGTAAGAAATTAATCTGGAAAACAGTGTGTAACTCCCCTATGACCCAGCAATAGCACTGCTAGGAATTTACCCAAAGGATACAGGAGTGCTAATGCATAGGGGCACATGTACCCCAATGTTTATAGTAACACTTTCAACAATAGCCAAATTATGGAAATAGCTTAAATGTCCATCAACTGATGAATGGATCAATAAAATGTGGTTTATTTATACAATGGAATACTGCTTGGCAATGAGAAATAATGAAATCTGGCCATGTGTAGCAATGTGGATGGGACTGGAGGTATTATGTTAAGTGAAATAAGTCAGGCAGAGAAAGACAAATACCATATGTTTTCACTCATATGTGGATGAGGAGAAACTTATCAGGAAACCATGGGGAGTGGAAGGGGGTAAAAGTTACAGAGAGAGACGGAGGCAAAACATAAGAGACTCTTAAATACTGAAAACAAACTGAAGGTTGATGGGTGGTGGGGGAGAGGGAAAGGGGGATGATGGGCATCAAGAAGGGCACTTGGTGGGATAACCACTCAGTGTTGTATGGAAACCAATTTGACAATAAAGTATATTATACAGTAAATAAATAAATAAATAAATAGTATAAGTGAAACATTGGATCCAGTACCTGACTTTTAGTACATATTTCATAAGTGGAAAGTGTCATCATTTTGTTATTTTAACTAATTTATTTTATTGAAATGTTGCTTGATTTTTCTTTCTATTGCTTCATTATTGGTGTATAAAAATTCAACCAATTTTTGTACATTGATATTATACCCACCAACTTTTCTGAATTCATGGATCAGTTATAGTAGGCTTCTGGTAGAGTCAGTCAGGTTTTCTATGAAGAATATCATGTCGTCTCTGAAAAGTGAAAGTTTGACTTCTTCATTGCCGATTCTGAGGCCTTTTATTTCCATTTGTTGTCTGATTGTTAATGTTAGGACATCCAGCACTATGTTAAACAACAGTGGTGAGAGTGGACATCCCTGTCGTGTTCCTGATCTCAGGCGGAAAGCTCTCAGTTTTTCCCCATTGAGGATGATGTTAGCTGAGGGCTTCTCATAGATGGCTTTTATGATGGTTAAGTAAGTTCCTTCTATCTGTTTCTCGAGGGTCTTTATTAAGAAACGATGCTGTATCTTGTCAAACTCTTTTTCTGCATCTTTTGACAGGGTCATATGGTTTTTATTTTTTCTTTTGTTGATGTGATGTATCCCACTAATTGTTTTGCAAACATTGAACCAGTCCTGTAACCCAGGAATGAATCCCACTTGATCTTGGTGGATAATTCTTTTTATGTGTTGTTGAATTCTATTTGCAAGTATCTTGTTGAGGATTTTTGCATCTGTATTTATCAAGGATATTGGTCTGTATTTCTCTTTTTTGCTGGGTCTCTCTCTGGCTTGGGAATCAAAGTGATGCTGGCTTCATAAAATGAATCCAGAAGTTTTCCTTCCATTTTTATTTCTTGGAATAGCTTGAGAAGAATGGGTATTAATTCTGTTTTAAATGACTGGTAGAATTCCCCAGGGAAGCCATCTGGCCCAGGGCTCTTATTTGTTGGGAGACTTTTGATAACTGATTCGATTTCCTCACTTGTTATGGGTCTGTTCAGGTTTTCTATCTCTTCCCGTGTGAATTTTGGTAGTGAGTGTGTGTTTAGGAATTTGTCCATGTCTTCTAAGTTGTCTAGTTTCTTGGCATATAATTTTTCATATTATTCCCTCATAACTGTTTGTAGTTTTGAGGGGTTGATTGTAATAAGCCCATTTTCATTCATGATTTTGTCTATTTGAGTGTTCTCTCTTTTCTTTTTGAGAAGCCTGGNGGGGGGGGGGGTTCTATATTGTTTCCTTCTGCCCTGATTTTTATTATTTCTCTTCTCCTACTGGGTTTGGGGTGTTTTGTTGTTCTCCCTCTAGTTCCTTTAGATGTGCTATTAGATTTTTTTACTTGCACTTTTCCTAATTTCCTGAAATAGACCTGGAGGGCAATGGACTTTCCTCTTAGGACTGCCTTTGCCTCATCCCATAGAGTTTGGATTGTTGTATTTTCTTTTTCATTTGTTTCCATATATTTTTAAAAAAATTCTTCTCTAATTGCCTGATTGGCCCATTCATTCTTTAGTAGGGTGTCCTTTAACCTCCATGTTTTTGGAGGTTTTCCAGACTTCTTCCTGTGATTGATTTCAAGTTTCATAGCATTGTGATCTGAAAGTGTGCATGGTATGACCTCAATTCTCTTATTTTTATGGAGGGCAGCTTTGTGTCCCAGTATATTATCTATCTTGGATAATGTGCCCTGTGCTCTTGAGAAGAAAGTGAATTTCATGGCCTCAGGATGTAGAAGTTCTAAATATATCTGTCAAATCCATCCGGTCCAATATGTCATTCAAGTCCATTGTTTTTTTAGTGATTTTATGTCTAGTTGATCTATCCATTGCTGTAAGTGGAGTATTAAAGTCCCCTCCTATTAGCACATTCTTATCCATTAGTGTTTCTGTTTGTGATTGATTGTTTTAAATATTTAGGTGCTCCTATATTCAGTGTGTAGAGATTTATAATTGTTAGCTCTTCCTTATCCATAGGCCCTGTAATTAGTATATAATGCCCTTCCTCATCACTTGTTACTATCTTTACTTTAATGTCCAGTTTGTCTGTGCTCATGTTGTCTCTCTCTGAGTTTCTAAAATAAATGAAAAAATTAATAAAAAATATTAAAGTCCAGTTTGTCTGATATAAGTATAGCTACTCCAGCTCTCTTTTGACTTCCAGTAGCATGATACATATTTCTCCATCCCTTTACTTTCAAACTGAAGGTGTCCTCCAGTCTAAAATGAGTTTCTTGTAGATGGCAAATAGATTGATTTTGGGTTTTTTATACATTCTGCAACCCTATGTCTTTTGATTAGAGCATTCATCCCATTTACATTCAGGGCTATTATTGATAAAATATGGGTTTAGAGTCATCGTGTCCTTTGTGGAATTCATGCTTGTGGTGGTGTCTCTGGTACCCTGCGTTCCTTGCAAAATTTCTCTCATAGAGTCCCCCTCAGGATTTCTTGCAGGGCTGGTTTAGTGGTGACAAATTCTTTCAATTTTTGTTTATTTGGAAAGACTTTTATCTGTCCTTCTATTCTGAATGACAAGCTTGCTGGATAGAGGATTCTTGGCTGGATATTTTTCTTGTTCATCACATTGAAGATTTCCTGCCATTGCTTTCTGGCCTGCCTAGTTTCAGTAAGTAGGTCTGTAACCACTCTGATAGGTTTCCCTTTGTGTGTTAGGGCCCTTTTACTCCTAGCTGCTTTTAAAATTCTGTATTTGTCCTTATTTTGCCTGTTTCACTATGATATGTTGTGCAGAAGATAGATTCAATACGTCTGAGGGGAGTTCTCTGTGCCTCTTGGATTTCAATGTCTGTTTCCTTCCCCAGATTGGGGAAGTTCTCAGCTTTAATTTGTTCAAGTACACCTTCAGCCCCTTTCTCTCTCTTCTGCTTCTTTTGGAATTCCTATGATATGGATATTGTTCCATTTGATTGTATCACTGAGCTCTCTAACTCTTTTCATGTTCCTGGATCAGTTTATCTCTCTTTTTCTCAGCTTCCTCTTTTTCTATAATTGTGTCTTCTAGATCACTTACTCTCCTTTCTGCCTCTTCAATCCATGCCTTGGACACCTCCATTTTATTATGCATCTCGTTTATTGCATGTTTAAAAATTTATCACCACTATTTTTAAGCTCCATGGTCTTTTTAGCAATACTTTCTCTGATGTCTTCCATGCCTTCTTCAAGCCCAACGATTAATTTTATGACTGTTGTTCTAAATCCTTGTTCAGTTATGTTGCTTATATCTGTTTTGAGCAGTTCTTTAGCTGTCATTTCTTCCTGGAATTTCTTTGGAGGAGAGTTCTTCCATTTCGTCATTTTGGTTATCTTTCTATCTCTTGTTAATTTTAAAAGCTTTTTATGCACTCTCCTCCTGCGGGTGCTGCTGTTTTAAAGAGGGCTCTTTGACTGTCTAGGGCCTGTTCATTCAGGAAGTGTTATTTTATTGGTGTCTCTTGGTTTCTCTTGTTGAGACTTTGGTTATTTTATTTCCCTACTCGTAGTGGTATTTGGGACTCTCCACTATGTGTACTTTGGCTTGTTTCTTGAGGTAGCCCTGGAAAAGAAAACAGACAGACGACCACACAGTGAACAAAGTACACAAACGCACAGTCAAATCCAACAAACACAGAAACTGAAAGGGAAAAAGAAAAAGAAAAAAAGGAACGGAGAAAAAGAAAACATAAAAAGAAAAAGGTGGAAGGAGGGAAGAAAAAAAATAAAAAAAAAAAAAAAAAAGACATAAAAAGAAAAAGGTGGAAGGAGGGAAGACAATAAAAATTAAAATTAATAAAAAATAAAAAAGAAGAAAAGAAAAAAGAAAAATCCCAAAAGACAAAGGACAGTCTAAAGTCTTAAAACCAGAATTCCCAGCTACAAATATGGAGCCAGGTGTATGCAGTGCTGATGGAAGAGCATATACAAAGAGAGAAATAACAGGGTGGCAAAGAAGTGAAATTGGAAATGAAATGACAGGCAAGGAGACTAAGAGGCTTAATTCAGGAGGAGAAATCGTAGAATATGTTTAGAGGCAAGGAGAAAGAAGCAAAGATGTTACTCATAGAAACCATATAGTCTGATTCCTCCAGAGAGAGAGAGATAAAAACGTAGCCGTGGAGGTGGAGAATGTAAATCTAGAGAATGGATTAAATGTGACTATTTAAGCAAACCAGTGACCAGAGTGCCCCGACCAGCAGAGTGGAGGGGCACGAATGAGAAAAGGGAGAATATATCTGAATAGAAAGAATTATCTAGAATTAATCATGGCAGTGCATCCATGTTGGTCTTGCCCTGGGCTCCAGTTAAAAAAAAAAAAAAAAAAAAAAGGCAGCTCTCTAGCAGGGATGGGCGTGGTTTGTTGTAGGCGTGTCTTAGCCTCCACTGTGTCCTGCCAGCTGCTCCCTGATGCCTCACCTTGGTGGTTGTGGGGAGAAAATGACATCGCCCCAGTCCCTTCTAGAACCAAGCGTTGCAAATCACTCCTTTGGGTCCCATCTCCCTGTGCTGTGGGCATAGCCAAGGTGGGCTGTGTTCTATGCCCCATGCCCTGCCTCGTTTCCAGGTCCCAGTCTGTGGGCTTTATTGATACCGCCTGAAACACTGTCCCGCAGGTCGCTGCTTCCCTGATGCCAGGGGTCCAGCAGGGGCAGGGGCAGAGGGAGGAGTGGTGCAGCCTCAGATCTGCAGGGTCAAGCCACAGCACAGCCTGGGATCAGCCGCTTCAGCGCTGCTGGGGGCCAAGCCCCGGGAAGTCAGCCTAAACCCCGCAGCTTCTGCGCTCCCTAGGGTCAAACCTGGGGAACTAAGCCTCTGGCGTGCAGAGTTTGTGCTTCCTGGGATGGTGCCAGGAGCGCAGAAGAGCAGTTTTTCCTGGCACCTTCTGGGACTGGGGGCATCTAGTTCAAAGTCAGCACCCCAGCTAGAACTAAAAACACTCTCCTTCTAAGCCGAGATTTTTCTCTTCTCCAGGGACAGTGAGCAGTTTCAGCTACTCTTTCTTTTCCCCTGGACTCACAGCTGCTGCCCGTGAACCGGGCTCCCTCCCCTTCCTCTGTCTCTGGTCCTGGCCTGCTTTTATCTTCCCCAGTTCGCACTTACGCACTTATGAGGTTTCCTTCCCAGTGAACTCTGTCTCTTTCTCTTCCCAAACTCCTGTGGCTCAGTGTCCTATGACTTCAGGCCTTCTCTGAGAGATGGGTGCAAGCAAAATGCACAGAGCTCCCTACTTTTCCGCCATCTTGACCCGCTTCTAGATCTATCTTGATTCTTTCTGCCTTCTATATTCTGTAGGCCGCTGCCAGGATAACTTCCTTAAAACACATTTTTAAAATTATGCCATTGTACTTCACTTTACAATCATTTACTAGGTGCCTACAAAGTTCTAGGTATGATGCTAGAAATTTGGTTTAAAGTGGTGAATAATTTAGATGAAATGCCTTCATAGAGTGTTTAGTCTACTTACTCTCACTGAATTTCCTTTCTGTCTCTTCTTGAATAATTCTAGATCCTCAAGACCCACCTCACCATAGGCCATTTCTTAGGATTTTTTTCTGACTATTCCACTTTTAACTATCTCCTCTTCTAATCAGTGCTCATAGACTCGAATCATAATCCAGCACTGCAGCATCTATTATCTTCTGATGTTTCGTTGCTATTGTTTTATTCTTACTTTTATCTCACCACAAAGACCTGGAATCTGAAATCTCTTTATTTAATTTTCTAAGATAAGAACAGCATGCTGTTTATAGAAGGCGCACCTAAAGCTAAAATCAGCTTTAGCTAATTTTTCTCTCATGCTAGTGTAGACGCCATGTTATAAGATCTCCCAACTTTTATGGAAAAGGAAGAAATGAAATTTAAAAAAAGAAATTTTCTTTTGATTTTAATTTTTAACGTCACTGTGACAATAGGCCAACATCTACTGTGAGCTGCCAATTTTTTCTATCTGACCGCTACTACAAATTCCCTGAGCATAGAGACCAGGTAGAGACCAGCTAGAAATCTGCCATTATCTGTTTTTCCCTCTCATACATACACAGAGTGTCTACTAGGATATTTAGTAGGTTCTCTGTAAAGACTTGAGTATTATCAGTAAATTCCTCTTTAAGTTTATTAGAATCTCCAAAAATAATATAAAATTTCTGCTTTCTCCAAATTCCTGACATGTGCCTTTAAAAACAGTTATCACAACAGCCTTCTTCTTTGATTCCTTCTTTCCCAAATGTAACCATGCAAATTTCTTGACCTAGCTCTATTTTTTATTTAAAAAATTGATCCTTTATTTTTCTAGAGTATCTTTCTTTCTTTCTTTCTTTCTTTTTCTTTCTTTCTTTCTTTCTTTCTTTCTTTTTTTTTTTTTTTTGCATCTCTCTTCCATTTTATTTCCCTTAAATACAAATTCACAAACAAGGTGCATTATTCTCAGAAAGATCTTCACAATGCTGAGCATATATTTAACTTAATTATTTGGGACTGATTATCCTAGCTTTTTCGTTTTTTTCTGTGCTGCCAATGATCTGGTTGTTTCATATTAAATTAGAATTAGAATGTACTATATGAATCTATTTCTTGCTTTTTTTTAACTAGTTCTGATAAATATACACATGTAGTTCCTCTATTTTTTGTAGTTATACTCTAGAATCAATATGTAGCCTTGAAATAATAATCAATATGTAGCCTTGATGATTATGGGTTCCTTTATTAAGCTTACCTCTTGAGGTCCTACAAATTGAAATGGATCTAGACTCTTCTAGAATTTCTTCACTTGGCACATCTGAGCCCAGGCAGTGAGTGGAAAGGCCATTGAAGAGATAGTCTCTACCATTAGGGACCTGTTATACTAACCATGGACAAGGACCACTATATTGTTGTACATTCTTTTTGTTTGCTGCAGTGTGACATGTTTAATTTGCTGGAAGAGACTGTTACATGAAATAATGGTATCATTAAGTGAATTGAAGGCGATTTTACATGATGTTGTAGAGAAATGAGCTTATACTACTGTGGCTCTTTGTCCTTTTCCTAAACTGATGCCTCAGTGCCATGCTGAAGCTCTGTATTCTTAGAGGTTTTGTCTGATGATTAATATCATGATTAAGGGTAATCCTTTAATACTCTGCAAATGTTTAATAGTAGAGCTCACTGTTAAGGTATTAAATCACCTCCATTATTATGATCTTCAAATCATCACTGGGTTCATATCCCAGTATTTACCCCCTATGTGACCTTGGAGTTAATCTCTCTGGGCCTCTATTTCATCATGTGTATAATGGAATCAACAATAGTACCTGCCTCACAGGAACTGTTAAGATTAAATATGTCCTATTAGAAATGCCATAAGAATGAAATAATATGATATTTGGGATTTGCCTAAAAATACCCATTGAGGTGGGGGGAGTCTGTTGGGGTTACATATGAAACAAGAATTTCCATGAGCTGAATATTATTGAAGCTGGTAATAGGCACATGGGGGATCATCTTTACTTTTGTATGCATTTGAAATGATACATAATAAATAAAAGTTTTTAATGCTGTGGAAGTGACACTCAAGTTTACCTAATAGTTTGTGAAGAACTTGTTTTTCTTGACTTCAATTCCACAGATTAAGCAGAAATTTGGAACGATATTATAGACCTTATTTATAGACCCTATCATAAAACCATATATCATACGATGTTATAACTGGAAAAGAACTGAAAAAGGCTACATAGTTTACTCAAAATGTCACTGCTAGATAACAGTGGAGCCTGGACTAGAGTCCAGATTTCTAGCTCCTAGTAAAGAGACTTTCCCATCTTTTCACACTGTCTTGTTTAATTACAGCACTTTTATTGCATATAAAATTAATGATTATTTGAAAAAATTACCTTGGGGCACCTGAATGGCTCAGTCTGTTGAACACCCAGCTTTGATTCAGGTCATGATCTCATGGTTTGTGAGTTCAAGCCCCAAGTCAGGCTCTGTGCTGACAGCTCAGAACATGTAGCTATTTCGGATTATGCGTCTTCCTTTCTCTCTGTCCCTCCCTGGCCTGTGCTCGCTCTCTCTCAAAAATAAACAAACATTAAATATAAACAAACATTAAAAAAATTTTTAAATAAATTTACCTTTTGGTGGGGGTACCAGACAAGGGGGCTAGTTATAAAACTCAAAGGCTCTATTCATATAATATACTTTCAGAGTCAAAGTGAGCTACCTGCTGAGATGCCACATGTGAAGGTTCTTTGAGTTTGGGTTTTCCAGTGGATCCTGTGGTGATAGGTGTCACTCTGTTTGGGGGACATGAAGATCTTCCAATCTCCTTCTATTTTTTAAAAATATTTATTTATTTATTTTGAGAGGGAAAGACAGCACAATTCAGGGAGGAGTAGAGAGAGAATCCCAAGTGGGCTTGGAGCCCGACATGGGACTTAATCTCATGAACCATGAAATCATGACTTGAGCCTAAATCAAGAGTTGGATGGTTATCCTCAAAAGCAAGGGAATCAAGAGCAAAAATAAACGATTGGGACCTCATCAAGATCAAAAGCTTCTGCACAGCAAAGGAAACAACCCACAAAACTAATAGGCAACCGACGGAATGGGAAAAGATAGTTGCAAATGACATATCAGATAAAGGGTTAATATCCAAAATCTATAAGGAACTCACCAAACTCCACATCCGAAAAACAAACAACCCAGTGAAGAAATGGGCAGAAGATGAGCAGACACTTCTCCAAAGAGGACATCCAGATGGCCAACAGACACATGAAATGATGCTCAGCATCCCTCCTCATCAGGGAAATACACATCAAAGCCACACTGAGATACCACCTCACGCCAGTCAGAGTGGCTAAAATGAGCAAATCAGAGAACTCTAGATGCTGGCGAGGATGTGGAGAAACGGGCACCCTCTTACACTGTTGGTGGGAATATCAACTGGTGCAGACCCTCTGGACAACAGTGTGGAGGTTCCTAAGGAAACTAACAATAGAACTCCCCTAGGATCCAGCAATAGCACTGCTAGGAATTTACCCAAGGGATACAGAAATGCTGAGGCATAGGAGCACATGGACCCCAATGTTCATAGCAGCACTCTCAACAATAGCTAAAACATGGAAAGAGCCTAAGTCTCCATCAATGGACGAATGGATCAAGAAGATGTGGTTTATCTATACGATGGAATACTACATGGCAATGAGAAACAATGAAATCTGGCCATGTGTAGCAACATGGATGGACCTTGAGGGTGTTATGCTGAGTGAAATAAGTCAGGCAGAGAAGGACAAATATCACATGTTTGCACGTATAGGAGGATTAGGAGGAACTTAACCGAGGACCATGAGGGAGAAGAAGGGGGGAAATGGTGGGGGAAAGGGAGAGAGGCAAACCATGAGAGACTCTTGAATGCTGAGAAACAAACTGAGGACTGATGGATGTGGGGGGAATGGGGGAGATGGTCATGGAGGAGGGCACTTGTGGGGATGAGCACTGGGTGTTATGTGGAAACTAATTTGACAATAAACTATTTGTAAAAAAAAAAAAAAAAAGAGTGGGATGCTTAACTAACTGAGCCACCCAGGCACCCCACAATCTCCTTTTATCAAGTACTTTTTTTCCCAGCAACCAGAAGCAGGAGGATTCCTCAGGCTTCAGATGAAAGAGAGTCATAGCTTCATTATAGCTCTAGACTGCTATGATTCAAATCTCAGTTCTGCTATTTACTAGCTGGGTGATTTGGGGATAAGCTACTTTATCTCTCTTTGTTTCAGTTTCCTCATTTTAAAAAAGAAGAAATAATGTGCCCACTCAGAATTATGAAGATTAAATGAATTAATGCAAGTATTTGTTCTTTTGACCGAATAGCACCAGGTACATAGTAAGTAGTCATGTATATTGACAATTATTGTTCTTTTATCACCATTCTATTTTTAATGTCATGCTGCAAAGTAGCCTGAAGGTTTTCTGAGAGGGCCATCCCAAAAGTACTTTCTATTCCCTAGAAGATATACAATTGAACTGTCTAAAAATATATGTGTATTCCAGGTGTCCTTTAGTCATCTTTTTCTAATATTAAAGACACAAATAATACTTTTTAAAAACTACTTATAAGATCAAAACTCAAAAATGCTGATTTCCATTTTTCAATAGTTCCAACACTTCTTACAAGTCAGAGACTGAAAGTGAATGATGTCTACTCAAGATCTTCCAAAATGATTGGTTTGTTATCCTTCAAGTGGTTCTCCTTTTAGAAGGTTTTTTTTTAAAGAAGGTGGTTACCAGGTTAAGATATTGGAAAATAGTGTTATGTGGAAACCAACTTGACAATAAACTATTTAAAAAAAAGATATTGGAAAATAGTGAAGAACACTGCAATTTGAGTGAGAGCATAAGAATTCTAGCTTTGAGGGACGTCTGGGTGGCTTAGCGGTTGGACGTCCGACTTTCGCTTAGGTCATGATCTCGCGGTGCGTGGGTTCGAGCCCCACGTCGGGCTCTGTGCTGACTGCCAGCTCAGAGCCTGGAGCCTGTTTCAGTCTGTGACTCCCTCTCTCTCTGACCCTCCCTTGCTCACGCTGTCTCTCTCTCTCTCCTAATAAATAAATAAATAAAACATTAAAAAAAAAGAATTCTAGCTTTGATTCTGTTACTTCTAAACTGTGTGAGCTTGGGACTCCAAATTTATTATCTGTGAAATGGGAATGATATACAAAATCTATTTCATTACTGTAAATCTAAGTAGATACACATGAGTAATTATTAAATCTATTGTCCAAATGCTCTATCTTGTTAAGACACTAGGTACTTTCTTAAGTATTTTGGGGCACTCAATGACTATTCCTTGGTTTCCACATTAAAGGTTTAACTGCTACTTTATCCCTATGTATTTTTTCTCCTCTTAGTGCTTACCCAAATGTAAGTGTGGTCTAGTAGCCAGCCACCTTCCCCTGTACCTTAAATGAACTGTTCAGTTTCATAAAACAAACAGATCACTATGGAAAATGCCACTTTGGTAAAAAAAAAACAAAAAACAAAAAACAAAAAACAAAACTGGAAACATGACAAAAGTAATATAATCATATCCAATTTCTATGGTCATAGTCCCTGGAATATGGTTTGTGGTGTTCTGCATTTATGAGACATTTGCCTGCTGTGGATGAGGCTCAATCCTCCCTATTGCCTCTTTTATTTCCTCCTCCAGTACTCCCTTCCTTAGGAGAATGACCAGAAGTCCAGCTTCCACACACAAATGCTTGAAGAGCCAGTCCAGGCAGAAAAATGGTTATTATTTCAAGTAGGTAATTTGCTTTCAGAAGCACTCCTGCCTGTGTAATTGACATCTCAATGGCCCAAGCCATACTCTAAACCCCTCTGGTTATTTCCTCACCACTTTTTTTCCCAGCTTCTATGCAGCTGTCTTGTCCCACACACAAAGCAGCAACTCCAACTCTAGAGAAAAGCAAAAGGCTTAAGAAGTCCTCTTTTTTTTTTTTTTTTTTTTTAAGAAAAACTGATCTTTCTTTATGACCATTCTGTAGGCCCAAATTTCCTTCAGTTTTAAATTTTGGCTGACTAAATTTTCAAACATTTTTTATAAAAGCTTTCTGGGGCGCCTGGGTGATTCAATCGATTAAGAGTCTGACTTCAGTTCAGGTCATGATCTCATGATTCATGGGTTCAAGCCCCGCATCAGGCTCTGTGCTAACAGTTAGCTCAGAGCCTGGAGATTGCTTCAGATTCTGTGTCTCCCTTTCTCTCTACCCTCCCCTGCTCACACTGTCTCTCTCTTTCCCTCTATCTCTCAGAAATAAATACAACATTAAAAAAGAAAGCTTTCTGATTACTTTCACTCTGTGCACTTCCACCAGCCTTTAGGATGTTGTCCAGAGGTATCTAATGGCTATTCTGATTTGGCTGCTCTTTAAATGAAAGGATACTAACAAGAAATGGCAGAGACATTCTTAATTGCCAACTATCCCCTTTATGTTATTTGATTAACATATTGGCAGTATGGATGAAGCAAGAAGTATTATCTAGACTCCCTAATTACTGTTAAATAATATTGATATTATTTAACATTATAATATAATTGCTATTAAATAACCTTTCTTATTTCCATGATCATTCATTCATTGGACATTAATTAGCACATTGTATGGAGGAGATACTCTACTAAAAGATATAAGGGAGGTTAGGAATAACCAAATTCACTCCATTCTCTCCTATTGTCTCCTATAAATGCTTCTGGCAGCAACCAAGCAAACTCTCTTGACTTCATGGTGCTCAACTGTGACCATATGACAGTCATCTGTCCTAACATTCTTTTCCTACCATTGTATCTCTTTTTTCCCCTTCTTCCTTGAAATCAGAAAAAGTTGCCCTCTCTCACACCTCACACTTAATAGATAATTACACCTCAAACATCTCTTACTCAAAACATCTCTAATTTTCTTTCATTCTTTCCCACTCTTGTCCAATTCCTGTACTTGAGAAAACACACTTCCTCATTCTCCTTTTCTGATACTCATTAAAAACCTTCAGAAATGCATTGAACACCTACTATGTGCCAGGTACTGTTCTAAGTCCTTGAAATACATCACTGGAAAAAATATCAAAGATGAAAATCTCTGCCTGCAAAGAGCTTTAAATCTAATGGAAATTGAAGTTTTTCTGTGCCTGACTAATGTGCTTATCCTTTATACTTCTTCATCCATTAATACTGACCTCACCCACCCACCCCCAAGAGGCTTCATAGAAGCCTTAGGATTCTGCAGAAAATAGTTGGAAATATTTTAATTCTATAAGGAAAAGTTGAGGCTTAAAAAAAAAGTCCTTAATAAAGATTATGGGATGTAATTCCTGGGCATCTAACTATCAGGTCAGTGATCTCTGCTATACTCAATGACTCTATGTCTGGTTGATCCAGATCCCAACCGAATAACAATGTCCCTAGCATAACTTCTGATACATAGTAATTATGCAATAAATATTTAGTAAATTATGGATGTGTATGTGAAAAGTTATACTCATCTACTTGGATGAAAAGAAGAGAGGGGAAGGGATGGGAAGGGAAGGGAAAGGAAGGGAAGGGAAGGGAAGGGAAGGGAAGAGAAGAGAAGAGAAGAGAAGAGAAGAGAAGAGAAGAGAAGAGAAGAGAAGAGAAGAGAGAAGAGAAGAGAAAATCTATGTGTTTTGAGATAAAATTAAAGCTATTTTAATGTGTCAAAATTCTCAAACTCTTTTATAGTGGTACAAAAGTTTTCCTCATAATTTCTTTCTTTCTTTCTTCTTCTTCTTCTTCTTCTTCTTCTTCTTCTTCTTCTTCTTCTTCTTCTTCTTCTTTTACAAATAGTTTATTGCAAGTTGGTTTCCATATAACACCCAGTGCTCATCCCCACAAGTGCCCTCCTCCATGCCCATCTCCCCCCTCCCCCCGACACCCCAGTCCTCAGTTTGTTCTCAGCATTCAAGAGTCTCTCATGGTTTGCCTCTCTCCCTCTCCCCCACTATTTCTCCCCTTCTTCTTCCCCACGGTCCTCTGTTAAGTTCCTCCTAATCCTCCTATACGTGCAAACATATGGTATTTGTCTTTCTCTGCCTGACTTATTTCACGCAGCATAACACCCTCAAGGTCCATCCATGAATTTCAATAGAAGATTCCTTGTGTGTTTTTGCCATCAATTTAGGACTGGTTTTCTCAATTTCTGACATTCAATAAAATAAAGGATTTTTAGGTTTATTTTTACTTTTTTTGTGGCTGTATTATAATTTTGTATCTTTGCTTATAGTGTATGTCTTGTATTTAACTGCATTAAGTATTAAAAGGCTATTTTGAATTGATCTGTAAAATGAACATTTTTATGGGTAAATATATTTGATAACTACCTTTTGAAACACAATCAGGTCATAAATGAGGAAATTAATTGTAATTGATTTGGAGACACTTAGCATAATCTAAAATCTGACCAATTAAGTTATAAGCAAGCTATGGGTTTATCTTCTTTGCCCTATGTTTTCCCCTTTAGTGAGAGTAGACTGTAAATAGATCAAAGGAAATCTGGTTGAAGAAGTACTGGTAGGTGCTTCTGGTGGGAATGATTGTGATTATGTAGGGTAGTATAATGAGGCCACCAAGTCTCTCTTTTTATAGAAAGACAAATGAAGAAGGAAATAGAAGACTGCTTATACTAACCCAACCTAGCTTGTGTGTTTAAGAGAGATAGACAGAAAAAACTTTTTTTTTTTTTACAGAAAAAACTTCTTTAGAGAGATTTGGTGCTCATGTGTTAACAATCTCATTAGGGTAAATATCCATACAAGTGTATGGAACTCCTTAGAAGGAGAACTAGACCAGGAAGGGAAATATTATGAAAACTATGTCTCTCTGCTGATATCCTCCTGTGCATAAAGGGCTGGTTGGAGAGGTTGTAAGAAACAGATTATCATGTATATAGCATTTGTTGGGGGAGGGCAGCTAATATTGTTGGAGACAAGCCAAGTCTATCTTGATGAGTAGACTATACAAATTAGAATGTTGTCCCAACACTGATTTCTCAGTATCTAGTAAGTCTGAAAAGTAATATTCATAGAGTGAAAACAGGTACAACCAAGGGTAAAGGTCATACTGTATGCTTGTAGAGGATTAGATCTTATTCTAAAATTGTGTTTCCCTTGTCTTTTGTTCCAGACATGGATCAATTCATAAACAACTTGGAGGTCCAACTTAATTCAGAAGGTGGCTTAATGCATGTATTCAAACAGGTCAGTTATCAGGAAAATGAAATACTAATAATATTGATCCATAATAGTGCTGAGTACCTGATAATCATTATAGAGCTAATGCTCATAATTTTTCTACATGTTTTTTGTAGCATGTTGGGGACAGAAAAGGGGTGAAGGAAGGGAGATTTCCTGGACGTACCTGAAAGCCTGGGTATCAGGTCTGAATACAGAATAGATCTGACCTAAAAGAAATAAAACCTCTGGGATCAAGACTATAGGGGAAAGTTAGACAGTTGGTAGACAATAGCAACCATTTACCTAACACTGTTCCACATTTCAGGCACTCTGAAGATTAAATATATTGTCTTATTTAATCTTCATAATAACTCTTTTGGATAGTTTTTTTTTTTTCAGGGCTCTCCAAAGAAACAAAACTAACAGAATATGTATGTCTCAATCTCTCCTTAGATGATAGATAGATAGATACATACATACATACATAGAGATTAAGATGTGTATCTATATACATTCTATATCTAGCTAGCTATTTAAAGAGAGACAGATTTTAATGAATTGGTTCACATGACTATAGAATTTAGATGAATTCAAAATTTAATAGGGGGTAGGTTAGTAGATTGGAAAGCCAGGGAAGAGTTGCAGTTCCAATGACAGTCTGCTGGAAGAGTTCTTTCCTGCTTGAAGGAGCTCAATCTTTGTCTATTAAGGCCTTCAAGTGATTGGATGAGGTCAATCCACATTATATATGGGGGGTAATCTGCTTTACTCAAAGTCCAGTGATTTAAATGTTCATATAAATAAATATATATATTTTACAGATGATGTTAGCTGAGGGCTTCTCATAGATGGCCTTTATGATGGTTAAGTAAGTTCCTTCTATCCCAACTTTCTCGAGGGTCTTTATTAAGAAGAGATGCTGTATTTTGTCAAATGCTTTTTCTGCATCTATCGACAAGATCATATGGTTTTTATCTTTTCTTTTATTGATATGATGGATCACATTAATTGATTTCTGAATATTGAACCAGCCCTGTCACTCAGGAATAAATCCCACTTGATCTTGGTGGATAATTCCTTTTATGTGCTGTTGGATTCGATTTGTATTTATCTTGTTGAGGATTTTTGCATCCGTATTCATCAAGGATATTGGTCTATAGTTCTCTTTTTTTGCTGGATCTCTGTCTGGCTTGGGAATGAGAGTAATGCTGGCTTCATAAAATGAGTCCGGAAGTTTTCCTTCGATTTCTATTTTTTGGAATAGCTTGAGAAGAATGAGTGTTAATTCTGTTTTAAATGTCTGGTAGAATTCCCCAGGGAAGCCATCAGGTCCAGGGCTGTTATTTGTTGTGAGATTTTGGATAACTGACTTAATTTCTTCACTAGTTATGGGTTTGTTCAGATTTTCTATCTCTTCCCGTGTGAATTTTGGTAGTGAGTGTGTGTTTAGGAATTTGTCCATTTCTTCTAAGTTGTCCACTTTGTTGGCAAGATAGTGTTTCGTAATATTCCCTAATAATTGATTGTATTTCTGAGGGGTTGGTTGTAATAAGTCCATTTTCATTCATGATTTTGTCTATTTGAGTGCTCTCTCTTTTCTTTTTGAGAAGCCTGGCTAGAGGTTTGTCAATGTTGTTTATTTTTTCAAAAACCCAACTCTTGGTTTCATTGATCTGTTCAACTGTTTCTTTGGTTTCTATGTTGTTTATTTGTGCCCTGATTTTTACAATTTCCCTTTTCCTACTGGGTTTGGGGTGCTCTTGTTGCTCTGCCTCTAGTTCCTTTAGGTGAGCTATTAGATTTTGCACTTTCACTTCTTCTAATTTCTTGAAATAGGCCTGGAGACCAATGTACTTTCCTCTTAGGACTGCCTTTGCCGCATCCCATAGAGTTTGGATTGTTGTATTTTCATTTTCCTTTGTTTCCATATATTTTTAATTTCTTCTCTAATTTCCTGATTGGCTCATTCATTCTTTAGTAGGGTGTTCTTTAACCTCCATGTTTTTGGAGGGTTTCCAGACTTCTTCGTGTGATTGATTTAGTTTCATAGCATTGTGATCTGAACGTGTGCGTGGTATGAACTCAATTCTTTTATATTTATTGAGGGCTGCTTTATGTCCCAGTATGTGATCTATCTTGGAGAATGTGCCATTTGCACTTGAGAAGAAATTGAATTCCATGGCCTCCGGATGTAGAGTTCTAAATATATTTGTCCAATCCATCTGGTCCAATGTGTCATTCAAGTCCATTGTGTCTTTAGTGATTTTCTGTCTGGTTGATCTATTCATTGCTGTAAGTGGAGTATTAAAGTCCCTTGCTCTTAGCACATTCTTATCGATAAGATTATTTCTGTTTGTGATTAACTGTTTTAAATATTTTGGTGCTTCCATATTCGGTGCATAGACGTTTATTATTGTTAGTTCTTCCTGATGGATAAACCCTGTAATTATTATATAATGCCCTTCTTCATCCCTTGTTACTGTCTTGAATTTAAAGTCCAGTTTGTCTGATATAAGTATAGCTACACCACCTTTTTTGACTTCCGGTAGCATGATAAATATTTCTCCATCCCCTTACTTTCAATCTGAAGGTGTCCTCCAGTTAAAAATGAGTTTGTTACAGACAGCAAATAGATAGATTTTGTTTTTTTATCCATATTTCTACCCTTTGTCTTTTGATTGGAGCATTCAGCCCATTTACATTCAGTGTTATTATTGAAATATATGGGTTTAGAGTCATTGTGTCGTTTGTGGGATTCATGCTTGTGGTGGTGTCTCTAGCATCTTGCATTCCTTGCAACATTTCCCTCAGAGATTCCTCCTCAGGATTTCTTGTAGGGTTGACTTAGTGGTGACAAATTCTTTCAATTTTTGTTTATTTGGAAAGACTTTTATCTGTCCTTCTATTCTGAATGACAGGCTTGCTGGATAGAGGATTCTTGGCTGCCTATTTTTTCTGTTCATCACATTGAAGATTTCCTGCCATTCCTTTCCGGCCTGCCAAGTTTCAGTAGATATGTCTGTTACCACTCTGATAGGTTTCTCTTTGTATGTTATGGCCCTTTTATCTCTAGCGGCTTTCAGAATTTTCTCTTTGTCCTTCTATTTTGCCAGGTTCACTATGACATGTCATGCAGATCGATTCAAGTTGCATCTGAGGGGAGTTCTCTGTGCCTCTTGGATTTCAACGTCTGTTTCCTTCCCCAGATTGAGGAAGTTCTCTGCTATAATTTGTTCAAGGACTCCTTCAGCACCTTTCCCTGTCTCTTCCTCTTCTGGAATTCCTATGATATGGATATTGTTCCGTTTGATCGTATCACTGAGCTCTCGAACTCTCATTCCATGTTCCTGTACCGTTTATCTCTCTTTTTCTCAGCTTCTTCTTTTTCTATAATTGTGTCTTCTAAATCACCTATTCTCCTTTCTGCCTCTTCATTCCGTGCATCGGATGCCTCCATTTTATTTTGCATCTCATTTATAGCATTTTTTAATTCATCACAACTATTTTTAAGCTCCATAGTCTTTGTAGCAATAGTTTCTCTGATGTCTTCCATGCGTTTTTCAAGCCCAGCATTTAATATTATGATTATTTTTCTAAATTCTTGTTCAGTTATGTTGCTCATATCTGTTTTGAGCAGTTCTTTAGCTGTCATTTCTTCCTGGAATTTCTTTGGAGGAGAGTTCTTCCGTTTCGTCATTTTGGTTAGCTTTCTATCTCTTGTTAATTTTAAAAGCTTGTCGTACACTTTGCCCATGTGAGTTCTGCTGTATTAGAGAGGGCTCTTTGACTGTTCAGGGCCTGTCTGTTCAGGAAGTGTTCTTTGAGGATCACATCTGGCCATATGTAGCAACATGGATGGATATTGAGGGTGTTATGCTGAGTGGAAGAAGTCAGGCAGAGAGGGACAAATACCATATGTTTGCACGTATAGGAGGATTAGGAGGAACTTAATGGAGGACCGTGGGGGCGAAGAAGGGGGGAAACAGTGTGGGAGAGGGAGGGAGGCAAACCATGAGAGACTCTTGAATGGTGAGAACAAACTGAGGACTGATGAATGTGGGGGGGGAAGGGGGAGATGGGCATGGAGGTTGTGGGGATAAGCACTGGGTTTTATATGTAAACCAACTTGACAATAAACTATTTGTAAAAAAATAATAATAATATAATAAAGTAGCTCACAATTTAAAAAAAAAAAGGAAGTGTTCTTTGAATGGTGTCTCTTGGTTTCTTTTGTTGAACGTTTGGTTATTTTGTTTCCCTACTCGTAGCGGTATTTGGGACTCTCCACCATGTGTACTTTGGCTTGTTTCTTGAGGCAGCCCTGGAAAAAGAAAACAGACAACCACAGAGGGAACACAGGTACACAAACGCATAGAAAAAACCAATAAACGTACAAACCAAGGCTCAGGTAAAAACAAGAACAACAACAACTACAACAACAAAACAGCTCTCTGGCGGGTATGACGTGGTTTGGTGTAAGCAGGTCTCACCTCCACTGTATCCACTGGCTGCTCCCTGAGGCCCTGCCTTGGTGGTTGTGGGAAAAGAATGGCATCACCCCAGTCACTTCTCAACCAAGTGTTGCAAATCTCTCCCTTTGTTCAGATCTCCCTGTTCTGAGGATGCAGCGAAGGTGGGCTCAGTTCTATGCCCCACACCCCGCCTCGTTTCCAGGTCACAGTCAGCGGGCTTTGTTTATTCCACCCTAAACAGTACAGCAGGTCACTGCTTCCCTGCTGCCAGGTGGTTGAGTAGGGGGTGGGTAAGTGTTGCAGCCTCAGATCCGCAGGAGTCAAGCAGGGATACAACCGGAGTGCGTTCGGGAACGTAGCAACTTCAGGTCCGCAGAGTCTGCACCGCTGTCATGTGCTGCTGGCACTGCTGTCGCAGTCGCTGCACCACTGGGCCACTGCAGCCAGGGATGGTGCCGGGAGTGCTGCAGTGAAGTATTTTTCTGGCGCCTTTTGAGACCAGGGGCACCTATTTCAAAGTCAGCACCCCAGCCAGAACTAAAAATCACTCTCTTTCCAAGCCAAGGCTTTGCTCTTCTCCAGGGACGGTTCTACAAGCAATCTCAGGTTCTCTTTCCTTTCCCTTGGACCAGCCACAGCTCACCACAGCTCGCTGTGGCTCATCACTCACCACAGCTGCATGCAAGCCGGGTTCCCTCCTCTCCCTCAATATCTCCGGGTCCCGGCCGCTTTTATCTTCCCCAGTTCACACTCACACACTTATGAGGTTTTCTTCCCAGCATATTCTGTCTCTTTCTCTGCCCAAACTCCTCTGGCTCAGTGTCCTATGCCTTCATGCCTTCTCTGTTTGAGAGATGAGTGCAGGCGAAATGTACGGAGCTCCCTACTTCTCTGCCTTCTTGCCGTTCTCTCCAAAGTCTTCTCATCTTTGCCAATTCTAATACCGTTTATTTCCTTTTGTTGTCTGATTGCTGATGCTAGGACTTCCAGTACTATGTTAAACAACAGTGGTGAGAGTGGACATCCCTGTCGTGTTCCTGATCTCAGGGGGAAATCTCTCAGGTTTTCCCCATTGTGGATGATATTAGCTGTGGGCTTCTCATTAATAGCTTTATGATGTTTAGTACTTTCCTTTTATCCCGTCTTTCTCGAGGGTTTTTATTAAGAAAAGATGCTGTATTTTGTCAAATGCTTTTTCTACATCTATCAACAGGATCATATAGTTTTTATCTTGTCTTTTCTTTTTTTTTTAATATCTTTATTTATTTCTAGGAGAGAGAGAGAGAGAGAGAGAGAGAGAGACAGCGTGAGCAGCGGAGGGTCAGAGAGAGAGGGAGACACAGACTCCGAAATAGGCTCCAGGCTCTGAGCTGGCAGTCAGCACAGAGCCCGACGCGGGGCTCGAACCCACGAACCGCGAGATCATGACTTAAGCGAAAGTCGGACGCTTAACCGACTAAGCCACCCAGGCGCCCCTGTCTTTTCTTTTCTTAATGTGATGTATCACATTGATTGATTTGTGAATATTGAACCAGCCCTGTAACCCAGGAATGAATCCCACTTGATCATGGTGGATATTTCTTTTTATATGCTGTTGAATTTGATTTGCTAGTATCTTGTTGAGCATTTTTGCATCTGTATTCATCAAGGACATTGGCCTATAGTTCTTTTTTTGCTGGGTCTCTGTCTGGCTTGGGAATCAAAGTGATCCTGGTTTCGTAAAATGAGTCTGGATCTTTTCCTTCGATTTCTATTTTTTGGAATAGCTTGAAAAGAATGTGTATTAACTCTGATTTAAAATCTGATAGAATTTTCCAGGGAAGCCGTCTGTCCCAGGGCTTTTATTTGTTGGGAGATTTTTGATAACTTATTCAATTTCTTCTCTAGTTATGGGTCTGTTCACATTTTCTGTCTCTTCCCATTTGAATTTTGGAAGTGTGTGTGTGTTTAGAAATTTGTCCATTTTTCCTGGTTGTCCAGTTTGTTGGCATACATTTTTTCATAATATTCCCTGATAATTGCTTGTATTTCTGAGGGATTGTTTGTAATAAATCCATTTTCATTTGTGATTTTGTCTCTTTTGGTGCTCTCTCTTTTCTTTTAGTGTAGCCTGGCTAGAGGTTTATGAATTTTGCATATTTTTTCAGAAAACCAACTCTTGGTTTCTTTGATCTATTCTACTGTATTTTTTTATTTGTGTATTGTTTATTTCTGCCCTTATCTTTATTATTTCTCTTCTTCTCCTGGGTTTTGGGGTTTTTGGTACTCTGCTTCTAGTGCCTTTAAGTATGTTGTTAGATTTTGTATTTGCGTGTTTTCTAGTTTATTGAAATAGGCCTGGATTGCACTGTACTTTCCTCTTAGGACTGCCTTTGCTACATCCCAAAGAGTTTGGATTGATGTATTTTCATTTTCATTTTTTTCCATATGTATTTTAATTTCTTCTCTAATTGATTGGCCCATTCATTCTTTAGTAAGGTGTTCTTTCACTCCGTGTTCATGGAGTTTTCCCAGACTTTTTCCTGTGTTTTTTTTTCAAGTTTCATATCATTGTGATATGAATGTATGTATGGTATTATCTTAACTCTTTTATATTTATTGAGGGCTCTTCTATGAACCAGTATGTGATCTATCTTAGAGAATGCCCCTTGTGGACTTGAGAAGAACTTGAATTCCATAGATTCATGATGTAGAAATCTAAATATATCTGTCAAACCCATCTGGTTCAATGTGTCATATAGGTCCTTTGTTTCTTTACTGGTTTTCTGACTAGTTGATTTATCTATTGCTGTAAGTGGAGTATTAAAGTCCCCTGCAATTAGCCCATTCTTATCAATAAGATTGCTTATGTTTGTGATTAATTGTTTTATATATTTGGGTACTCCCGATTTCGGTGTGTAGACATTTATAGTTGTTAGCTATTCCTGACGGATAGACCCTTTAATAATTATACAATGCCATCTTCGTCTCCTGTTACTGCCTTAACTTTAAAGTCCTGTTTGTCTGATATAAATATGGCTACTCCAGCTTTCTTTTGACTTCCATTAGCATGATAGATATTTCTTCATCCCCTCAGTTTCAATTTGAAGGTGTCCTCGGGTCTAAAATGAGTCTCTTGTAGACAGCAAATAGATGGGTTTTGTTTTGTATTTTTTAATCCATTCTGATACCCTATGGTTTTTGATTGGAGCATTTAGTCCATTTACATTCAGTGTTATTATGGAAAAATATGGGTTTAGAGTCTTTGTGTTCTCTGTAGGATTCATACTTGTAGTGGTGTCTCTGGTACTTTGTTCTCCTTGCAACACTTCCCTCATTGAGTCCCCCTTAAAATTCCTTGCAGGGCTGTTGTAGTGGTCATGAACTCCTTTAATTTTTGTTTGTCTGGGAAAGTTTTTATCTATCCTTCTATTTTAAATGACAGTCTTGCTGGATAATGAATTCTTGTTTGCATATTTTCCCAATTCAGCACATTGAAGATTTCCTGCCATTCCTTTCTTGCCTGCCAAGTTTCTGTAGATATGTCTGTTGCAAACCTGATCTGTCTTCCTTTGTAATTTAAGGAGTTTTTTTTTCCCTTGCTGCTTTCATGATTCTTTCCTTCCCTTAGTATTTCGTGAATTTGACTGTAATAGGCCTTGTTGATGGTCGGTTTTTGTTGAATCTTGTGGGGGTCCTCTGTGCTTCCTGGATTTTAATGTCTGTGTTTCCCCAGGTTAAGAAAGTTTTCTGCTATTATTTGCTTACAGCACCCTTCTGCACCTATTTCTCTCTCTTCATTTCTGGGACCCTTATGATTCTGATGTTGTTTGTTTTTAATGAGTCACTGATTTCTCTTATTCTTAAATTGTGCTCTTTGGCTTTACTATCCTTCTTTTTTCTGCTTCATTATTCTCCATAAGTTTGTCCTCTATATTGCTAATTCACTGCTCTGCCTCATCCACCCTTGCCGCTTTGGTATCCATTCGACATTGCAGCTCTGTTATAGCATTTTTTATTTCACCCTGACTAGTTTTTATTTCTTTTATCTCCATAGAGGAATTATAATCTATTTTCGACACCAGTTAGTACTTTTATCATCGTGATTCTATATTCTGGTTCAGATATCTTGTTTGTATCTGTGTTGGTTAAGTCCCTGGCTGACGTTTCTTCCTGCTATTTATTTTTGGGTGAATTCATTTATTTAGTCATTTTGAAGGAAGAAAAGGAATGAATAAGGTAAATAAAATTAAATTAAAAATTGAAAACAACACACACACACAAATAAAAATTAAATAAATGATTCTAGATCCTAGGTGTGCTTTGGTCTTGTTATTGAAAGGAGCTTGATTGATTAGAGGAAAAAGGGAAAAAATTATAATTAAGAAACAACACACACACATACACCCACAAAATCAAATAAGTGATACTAGGTCCTAGGTTTGTTTTGGTGTGTTTATTTAACGGAGCTTAATTGACTAGAGAATAAAGGATAAAATAAAAGTAAAGGGAAAAAGAAACAAATTTTAAAAAACAAAAAAATTTTGAAAATTTGAGAAAATGAATACGATGAAATAAAATAACTTGAAATGATGGAAGTAAAACAGAAGTTGAAAATTTTACAAAAGAGTAAAAAAAATTCCAAAAGAATAAAGGAAAATATTTTTCATAAAAATTGAAAATAAAAATATTTTTAATCTTTCTCTATTCAAGTAATAGAAAAGAAACAAAATGAAAGAAAAAAAAGAAAAAAAGAACATTAAATACATGGGCCAGTGAACAGACTGAAATACAATTAGTATTACATTGTTTTCCTCTAGAAGTCAAAGCAAGAAGCACTTTATAGTCCTTAAACTAAGCAGGTGGAGAAATTTGTGGTGTTCCTGAAAGGCAAGGTTGGCCCAGTTGGACAAGGCTTAGTGTAATGGCCCCGTTCTCCACTAGATGGCGCTACATAGCTTACTGGTGTGGATTGTTGTGGCACCTGTTGGTGTGTATAGGTATGCGTGGGCTGAGTGAAATTTGCATCACTCCAGTACCCAGTCTAGTATCAGAACTCTGTGCTCTCCCTGACCAGGAATCACACACCCTTCTTTGTCGTTGGTTTCAGTCCACTCCCCACTTTTACACTGTCTGTGACCATGCTGTCCGGTTGCCAGATGGCACCTCCCTCCTGAGTTTTATTTCAGATGTGGCTGTGTTTCCTGACCCCTCACTTTTGAGGGACTGTAGGTTTGACCCACTCAGATCCTCCAGGGAGTTGTCTCACCGAGCAATGGCCGGGTGCTGGCTGCACCCAGGAACACTAGTGAGACCTTGCTTCTGCCAATGTCCAGAGACTTGCAACTGAGTGACAGCCCACCCCAGAAAAATTTCTGGTTTTCATACAGCAGCAGCTTTCTGGAATTATGGAAAATCTCACATGGCCTGAGGACCTCCCAGACCTCCTCTTTTCCTGGGAATTTGCCCTTCCCACCAGAGCACCAATAGGTATTTAAGCGACGGAGTTTCAGATTCTGTGCTCCCACTGTTCATAAGTCTTAATGGAATTTAAACCCTCTCCTTTCTCCCTTTTTATTTCAGTCCCTGCAGCTGTTTGCACCTTTTATCCACTTTCTCTCTAGCTGCTTTTGTGGGGGATACTTTTCCCATATTCTCCTCCCATCTCTGTCCTCTCTCCACAAGTAAAAACAGCTCCCTGCCCTCCACAGCTCCTCTCTCCCCCAGTTTACTTCTATGTGCCAGGTAACCTGCTGAGTTCTGTGGTTCAGGTTGTGCAGATTGTTGTGTTAATCCTCAAATCAGGTTTCTAGGTATGCAGGAAGGTTTAGTGTTGATTTGGCTGTATTTCATGTATGTCAGACAGAAAAAAGACTTCCATTCTGTTCCGCCAGCTTGGGTTCTCTCCCATTAACTCTTAAAATGGTTGGTAGAATTCACATAGAAAGCCATTTGTTTCTGGACTTTTGTTTCTTGGGAGTTTCTTTTAATATTAGTTGAATTTCTTTGCTGGTCATTAGTCTGTTCAAATTTGTTTCTTCCTGTTTCTGTCTTGCTAATTTATATGTTTCTAAGAGTTTATACATTTCTCCCGGTTGTCCAATTTGTTAGCATATAATTTTTCATAATATTATCTTATAATGGCTTGTATTTCTTTGGTGTTGTTTGTTATCTCTTCTCTATCATTTATGATTTTATTTATTTGAGTTTTCTATTTTTTCTTGATAAGTCTGGCTAAAGATTCAACTTTATTGATTTTTTTTTCCCAATAGCCATTTCCTGGTTTCATTGAGCTGTTCTTTTTTCCTTATCATTTATTTCTGGTTTAATCTTTATTATTTCCTTCTTTCTCCTGATTTAGGTTTTTGCTTGTTTTCCTTTTTTTCTAGTTTCTTTATGTGTAATCCTAGGTTGTTGATTTTATATTTTTCTTATTTCATGAGGTAGGCCTGTATTGCTATCAACTTCTCTCTTAGAACTGATTTGCTGTATCCCAAGAGCTTTGGACTGTTCTGTTTTTTATTTTCCTGTATGTTTTCATTTTTTCTTTGATTTCCTGGTTGACACGTTTATTGTTTAGTGGCATATTATTTGACCTCCATGTATTTGTGTTCTTTCATATTTTTCTTATAGTTGCCTTCTATTTTAACAGGATTGTGGTCAGAAAAGTTGCCTGGTATGAGTTTGATCCTTGGATTTGTTGAGGGTTGTTTTGTGGCCTAATTAGTGTTCTATCCTGGATAATGTTCCATGTGCACTTGAAAAGACTGTGTTCTGATGTCATAGTATGGAATGCTCTGAATATATCCATTAAGTCCTTCTGTTCCAGTGTGTCATTCAAAGCCATTGTTTTCTTATTGATTTTCTGTTTAGATCATCTGTCCATTGATGTAAGTGTGCTGTTAAAGTCCCCTCCCATCATTGTATTACTATCAATTAATTCCTTAATATTTGTTATTATTTTATGTACATGGTTGCTTCTATGGGTGCATAAATATTTACAATTATTTTATGTTCTTATTGAATTATCCTCTTTATTATTATGTCCTTTTTTTGTCTCTAGTTTCAGTCTTTGTTTTAAAGTCTAGTTTTTCTGGAATGCCTGAGTGGATATGTTGCTTAAGTGTCTGACTTCATGTTAGGTCATGATCTTATGGTTCATGAGTTTGAGCCCCATGTTGGGCTCTGTGTTGACAGCTCAGCTTCACATTCTGTGTCTCCCTTTCTCTCTGCACCTCCCCTGCTCATGCTCTGTTTCTCTCTTGAAAATTTATAAACATTTAAAAAATTAAAAAAAGCGTATTTTTTTCTAAAATAAATATTGCTACTACAGCCTTCTTTTGACATCTATTTGTATTATAGATATTTCTCAGTCCCCTCAATTTCAATCTGCAGGGATCTTTTGGTCTAAAATTAGTCTCTTGTAGGCAGCATATAGATGGGTCTTGTTTTTTTATCCATTCCATCACTCTATGCTTTTTTCATTGGAGTGTTTAGTCCATTTACATTCAAAGTAATCATTGATAGATATGTATTTATTGTCACTGTATTATTTGCTATGTGATTATTTATGAAGATTTTCTATGATCCTTTCTTGTCTTTCTTTCATGCTTTGCTGAATTTCTTTAATAACGTATGTGATTTTATTTCTCTCTTTTCTTTGTTTTTTTTTTAATTTTTAATGTTTAATTTATTTCTGAGAGACAGCGTGAGCAGGGGAAGATCAGAGAGAGAGGGAGACACAGAATCAGAAGCAGGCTCCAGGCTCTGAGCTAGCTGCCAGCACAGAGCCCGACGTGGGGCCCGAACCCACAAACCGTGAGATCATGACCTGAGCCGAAGTCAGACACTCAACTGACTGAGCCACCCAGGCGCCCCTTCTCTCTTTTCTTTGTATATCTATTTGTGATTTCTGATATATGGGTACCATTATTTTTATATAACTACTTGTGCATATAGCAGTCTATATTAAGTCGATGATCATTTATGTCTGAACCCATTCTTTACTCCTCTCCTCCCCATGTTCAAGGTAAATGTCATATTTTAGATCTTTTCATTCATGAGTTCCTTGACATATTGTTTACATAAATAGTCATTTGTACTGCTTTTGTGTTGGCCTACCTTCAGATTGTCACTTGTAATGCCCTGCCATGTAGTGTCTTCTGTTCCCCAGGGCCTGGCACTTCTGGGAGTGTCTCCATTGTGTGATGAGTCTGCACTGCTGTTTTGCCCTGTCACTTTATCCTTCAAGCCAGTAGTTCCAGAGGCTCTCTTTGCTTGTTGTGGGCAGTATTTGGCCTCTGTAATGAATGTGGCACATTTTAACTAAGTATGCTCTGGTCTGCTTGTGATATGAGAGCTGTCACTACCATGATTGGAACTGAGACTCTGCAAATATCCTGAGATGGAAGACCGGGTATGAGCCAGGGTTTGGTCCTGTATTCTGGGGTAGGGGGCATACAGTGCTGAGACTGAGGTAGGGAAAGACTGGGAGGTGGTGTTTTCTGGAACACAGAGACGGGGCTTGGTGTAAACAGGTTAGTCAGAGCATTGGCTGTGGACTTGTTCCTATAGGTGGCGCTGTGCTCAAGCTGAGAAACATGGGTGGGAAATGGCTCTACCTAATTCTTTCATTCCAAGAATATCTCTCCATAGATGCTGCCTCTGCAGGATGCACTCTGAAATGAGTAAATAATCTCCCCACTCTATACATGAGGTGCTCTTCAACTCACTGTTTCCTTGCTGTATGTTCCTGGGTTGTTTGCTTGCTTTCTTTCCAAGAGCAGTACATTGCCATCTGAGCTGCATCCCAGACAAGCCTTTAAAATTCCAGGCTTTAAGTTCCCCCTATGTTTGTCGGTCTCTTGCTCTCCTGTGTGACTGTGGCTCCCTCCCCACTGCACCAGCCACAATCTGTTTCTGTCCTAAACCATGTCTCCACCCTTCCTACTTTCTTCATTGTGGCCTTTTCTGTACCTTTAGTTGTGGAGTTTGTTCTGCCAGTCTTCCAGTCAATTTCTGGAGTATTTAGGATGATTTGATAATATTCTAGTTGTACTCATGGGATGAGGAGAGCCTAGGGTCCTCCTACTCCACTGCCATCTTCCGACAACCTATATAAAACTATAAACATTAACAATAATTCTTTAATATCATCCAATATCCAGTCAATATTCAAATTTTTCCAATCATCTCATAAATGTGTCATTTTTTTTCCTCTTGTTTTCTTTATGGTCTCTTTGAATGCAGTCTTATTTCTTTTTCAATCAGTCCTTCATTGAGGAGCTAGTTAATTCCCACCAAAATAGCTATGCACACTCTTCGAAAGAATTATATTTTATCTCCAAGCTTTTCTTTGAATTCAACCTTCGATCATATTCCAAATATACAAAAATAAAGGATAGTTTTTTGTATAAGGGATGTATTACTGAACACTCTCATAATTCAAAACTCCTATAAACCAAATCTAATTGTGATAGAGAATGAGATCTTAATTTTGTTAACTGGATAGAGTAGCACCAGTATCTCCAAGGCCTTCTTCAAGGACCAGTGTGTTTCTTGGCAATGGCATACACAGTTCACAATATCATTGACAGTTACATTAATGGATTTTTAGGGGTTTTTTAATTATGTTGAGGTTTTATGGGTTGTTAAAAATATATATTACCTATAACATGACAATTTATTTCATATTTCTTTTTTAATTTAAAACTTACACATTTTGGTTTTACATATAATACAATTGACAATACTGCATCATTAGTCACTAAGCATATTGTCTGTTGTTATATCTCTACAGACACAAAACATCTCTCTTACCCATTCTCTGCCTAAAGAATTCTTATCAATTTTCTAAGATCCATATATAATAGCTCTTCCTCCTTGAAGCTTTTTCTCATCTTGCCTAGAAAGAATGAACTTTTCCCTTTACCTTTTCTTAAATGCCTTGCATATATATCTGCTGCATCACTTATTATGATATGACTTATAAGCTATTTACATTAGTCTATCATTACAGTTAGTATGTTAGTATGCACTTTGTGGTTAGATCCTTACTCACATTTCCCTTCATTGAACTTAGCACAGTACTTATGGTTGATATTCAGAAAATGTTGACTTTAAGTAATCTTTCAGGATTATTATGATGATTAAATGAAATAATTTGTATCAATTGCCTGATACAGTGCCTGGTACTAGTGTTTAGTAAAGTTCCCCTTCCTTTCTCCTCATATTCCTGCCTCATTTCAATTCTCTATATATTCTGTCCATGAGAAGTAAATATAGATTTCTTGATTTCATTCTTCACATGACTTTTTAGGGTAATGACTATTTTGCACTATTTATTTATTTATTTATTTATTTTAGGTCACTGGCTCCCTTCATATCAGAGATCCTCCTAAGACAGAAGACAGAGGGAATATAATATCTCCACCATTCCCAGATGCCAGGCCTATGGAGAACCCTGCACTACTTAGTGACATCAAGATTGAGCCCCCAGAAGAACTTCTGGCTAATGATTTCAACCTGCCCCAGGTGGAACCAGTTGACCTCTCTTTTCACAAGCCCAAGGCTCCTCTCCAGCCTGCCAGCATGCTGCAACATCCAATATGCTCTACCAAGCCACAGCCTGCTCTCCAGACACTTGTAGTGTCCACTTCATCTGACACAGGCACTTCAGCAAATATCTCTACTGTTCTTACTCCAGGCTCTATCCTGGCCTCCTCTCAAGGAACTGGTGGCCAGCAGATCTTTCATGTTATTCACACCATCCCCTCAGTCAGACTGCCAAATAAGTTGGGTGGCCTAAAGACAATCCCAGTAGTGGTACAGTCACTGCCCATGGTGTATACTAATTTGCCTGCTGATGGGGGCCCTGCAGCCATTACAGTCCCACTCATTGGAGGAGATGGCAAAAATGCTGGATCAGGTAAGCATCAGTGTGCCCCTTTTCTGGGCCTCACCTTCATCAATTTATTCTCTTTTGGAATCATCCTATCTCCTATTTAATTTCATCCCCTCTAATTATTCTTGCATATAGCTTCAAGAATAATTATTTGTAAACACTGTTTTTATCATGTCTCTTTAGTGCTTAATATAGTTCAATGACTCTCTTTTGTTTCATCCATGCTTCTCAAGTTGGGGTATGCATATACATTTTTAAGTGTTTATTTATTATTTTTGAGAGAATGTAGGGGGGAGGGACAGTGTGAGGGGGAAGAGGATGTGAGGGGGGCTCCACACTCACAACAGTGAGCCTGATGTGGGGCCTGGAGTCTCAAACTGCGAGATCATGACCTGAGCCCTAGTCGGACACTCAACCAACTGAGCCACCCAGGCACCCCTGAGGTATGCATATTTTTGAATGAAATACTATGTATCTTTCTAGATCCTGTATGCTATTTGATAATAAGTAATTTAAAACATTTTATATCTTAAAAATATTTTATTAAAGAGAAAAGTTTACAATTTTAATAACCTTTTAAGATAAAACACAAATGTCAAAAATAGTTTTAAGCTTATTAAAGCACACTTGAATGCTGACAAAAACTGAGGACTGATGGATGTGGGGGGAGGGGGGGATGGGCATGGAGGAGGGCACTTTGGGGATGAGCACTGAGTGTTATGTAGAAACTAATTTGACAATAAACTATTTGTAAAAAATAAATAAATAAATAAATAAAGCACACACTCTGGGACTTTCTAGAAAAATGCATTTATTTGTCTATGCCATTAGGAATGCTTCTGTGGGAAAGTTAAGAACATTTCTGGTGCTACATTTCTACCCAGGCTTAGCACCTATCTCTCCCAATACCAATTCTATTCTCTTCCATACAGGTAAAATAGTCTTCTTTGAAACATTACCATCTTCTCTGTGCTCTCCTTCATTTGGCATCTATCATCCTCCATTTTACTTTTTATTTGCCTGTATCACAAGCATATGGACATTCTTCTCAACCGAACTGCAAATCCCTTAAGGAGGAAACAATATTATTTCCCTTTGTGAATCTCTAGAGAACCTAACCTGGTGGTAGATAGTAGTTGTCTTGCAACAAATACGTTGATGAACAAACTTGAAAACCTGTACAGGAGAAAGCTCACATGTTGTAATCTTCCCTTTTTGTTTAAAAAATAAGTTCATAATTCAGAAAGGAATAAATTAAGTCCTTCCTTCACCACTATTTCCCAGCCACCCAGTTCTCATTGTAGAGATGTATCTACTTTAGTTTGTAATTAGAAGTGATCAAAGAAAATTATAGCCTCTGAAGTGGTTCAAAATATTTAGCTTCACCACAGCTCTAGAATTACTGTCAGTTTTTGATGTTGTGCCTTAGGAAGGACATTGGGATGTTGGTATAATCCGAAGAGTTAGAATAGTGAGTAATTTCAAACACATGTCAAAGGAGGAGTTGACAAATGTTTAGCATAAATTAAAAAGACCAAAAGGGTGATATATGGGTGGAAGTGACTAAAAATCAGATCTTACCTCATTATAGAAAAAAACTTTCTAAGAGTTTTTTTTTTATCTTTGAAATTCAACGCCTTGTAATCATTCCATCACCAAATGTAGGAGACCGAAAAACAACATACTAAGTAAGCATCAAGTTGCTGAGACTCTGTAGTAGTAGGGTTTTTTTTTCTGCTTTAAAATGCCATCATCTACTAATGGCTAATTATTGTAATGGTGTTTATAACAGTCTTGTTTTTGAGATTCCTCTGAGGGGGTTAATTAAAATTTTGGTATTAGTTCTCCTATGGGAAAAGAGAGACAATAAAATCCCTAGTGTGAGTTTGCTGAAATCAAGGCAGTGATAGCACCAAGCAATGATTTGATGGAGCTTTCAATTGTGCTCATAATATCTATGAGTCCATCAGAGCCACTGTAAATAAGCAAAATAGGTTTTAAAAGTTTCAATGTAATTTTAAGCTAAAACCATTAGCCCAATAGTCTCCAAAATGGTATGCTTATACCTTGGTTTGGAGGTAGGGGAGTGAGGAATGCACACAAAACAATTGGAACACAAGAAGAAAATATCAACTTTCTATTTTCTCACCCTTTACATGTTAGTTTTATTTTTCATAATGTATACAAAATTTTAGTATGCTAGTACATTTATAACATATGTGCACACACACACATGCAGAGACACACATGCATACTGCAATGTATTTACTTTTATTTTTTTATTTCTGAGAGAGAGAGAGAGATACAGCATGAGCAGGTCAGAGAGAGAAGGAGATACAGAATCTGAAGCAGGCTCCAGGCTCTGAGCTGGCAGTCAGCACAGAGCCCAACACTGGGCTCGAACCCACAAACCGTGAGATCATGACCTGAGCTGAAGTCAGACACTTAACCGACTGAGCCACCCAGGCGCCCCCAATGTATTTACTTTTTAGTGAATGATACACAATCAGTTTATAGAGGCAACTGTACTAGCCAAATATTTCACCCCCAAACCTTATTGCCACCCTTAAGCTTCTTCTATATAGAAATTTTTAAGCTTTGACTAGATATAGGAGACTGGTGACCATCTGAGTTTTGTTAGGTATCAGAAACATCAGAGGTTGATAGTATAAGAGATACTTGAGGGCTTCTCCTGACAAAGGTGGAAGGGAATGATGCCAACATGTATCAAACTAGGTACTAGTTATGCATTTCATCTTATTGATCTGTTTCCATTTAGGGACACAAAAGCCAAAGGAGTTTTTAATCTCTGAGGTGAACTCAGGCATCGATCTTAGGATATCCAGAGAACTATTCAGAAAATTCAATTCAACAAACCCACATTGAGCCTGACTTTTCAGGAGACTTTTTATTGTGAGGGCTGGAGATAGAAAGTAAAATCATACCCAGACACTATCTCATTTAACTTACTATCCTAGAGAGGCTCATTCCAATGATACTAGTATGCTCTTTATTACCTTACCCTCAAAGGAATTTTGAAAAGTTTTCCTTGTACTTCCATACAAATACACTTCTTTCATCTTTACTTTTTCTTTATTTCTCTATCTTGTTGTACTTCTCATGGTGGGCCACTGGAAATCCTGAAAATTATAACAGAGGCACATATATTTGTAGCCCACACTGGTCTTTTTCTTTGCTTTTAGTGAAAGTTGATCCCACCTCCATGTCTTCACTGGAGATCCCAAGTGACAGTGAAGAGAGTGCAATTAAGAGTGGATCCTCGGCTTTACAGGGTATTCAGGAACTACAACAAGAGTAAGTACTTTTGTCTTTACTTCAGGTCTGTCTCTGTATATATGTATGTGTCTGTGGTAGAACTGGAACAAATTTTCAGACACAATAGTAAGCATTAAATGATAATAAAATATAGGTAAATTGCCTTCCCAGGGAAGGTGTTAGTTTGTGTGCACACATGGACATGGACATGCATGTTATGGCAGGGTTGTGTCCTAATTGTCCAGGCCATCAATTTTGTCCTTCAAAAATCTTCAAATTTACTATAAAGTAAGGTTGCATACTGTTTCTCTCTGTAAGTTTAAAGCACTCTTGTCTTCCAATGTTAGAACTAATAAAGTCATTGTTTTGTGTTTTAACAAGCATGTTGTATGAAAAAATACATTTATGAAAACATAAAAAAGAGACTTTTTATAGTGCAATGCTCATGATGGGAACAGAAACCACCCAAGGAAATAGTACCACCTCCCAGGACCTGCACTTACTGCAAAGAATGGCCTAGTTGAGGGAATTGCTTGAACTATTTCAATTATTTATTCTCTTGAAGACCTACTGTTAAATTTGTATTAATTAAATGCATGTATGAGGTGATCCCACCACTCAATGTAAGTCCATTTATTTAACTTCCATGTTAAAATCATTCTTTGGTCCTATCTCTCTTTCTTTGCTCAGACCATCAGCAATGACCCAAATACAGGGAGAAGAGTCTCTTGATTTGAAGAGAAGACGGATTCACCAATGTGACTTTGCAGGATGCAACAAAGTGTACACCAAAAGCTCCCACCTGAAAGCCCACCGCAGAATCCATACAGGTCTGCTCACCTCCACTCCATCCCCAACACACACACACACACACACACACACACACACACACACACACACACACAGAGTCTCTGAGAGATTGGAAGAAAGTCCTGAAACAAAGATTGATCCATTTATACTCATGGGCCTAAGCTTCATTAATGAATTTTACTCTTATGTCTTGTTCTTATTCATATGTGGCTTTTATAAAACCAACCTAAGAAAACACTAAGTCTGACATCTTCTGAATAAGCATTACCCCACTGAGACCATGTGGCTCTTTCTAATTGGGAAATAATAACATTTATGTTAAAATTAAGTGACTAAGACATTACTCCTTCCCTTGTTACCACAGTCCCACAGGTTTTACTGAACATTGAAAAACACAAAGGCAGTTTAAACCAAGTGAAACTGAAGCAGGCTTTTGGAGCTAAGCACAATACACCAACCTATAACATGCTTTTGTTTGCTAGAAAAAAAAAAAGGTGCACGTTAAAAAATAATAAGTAAAGCAGAACTGGTGGGAATGTGCCAAGTTGGAGGGCACCTGCCCTCTCTGAAAGAGAATTATCACTCAACTCCAACTAATAATTACCAAATTTCCCAAATTTTAAAGAAAACCAGAAAGTCAAAAATTTTATGTGAAACATGCTAGATTTTGGATGTTGGCATATAATTTAAAAAATATTATAGTACCATGGAATCAAAGAAACCTGCCTATGGGCCAGATGTAGCTTGTCAATCATTAGTTTATACCCTCTGCTTTGTAGACTCCTTCTCTCCAATCATCTCTAGCTCAGAATTGAAGCTTGGACACCAGGGATAAGAAAGGGGCCTTTCTTTCTTATAAACATGCATTGCATTAATACTTGTTGTGTTAGAATTTGTATGGAAGAAACCAGAATTCTAGTTGCTGTGCCCTGAAGCTCTGAACAGGTGACAAATTTCCAGGCTGCACTGTCCCAACATTCCTGTGCCAGCCTTCTTATTCATTGATGTTTTGTTGGCCCCTCCTTCATGCAGAGTACAGCGATTCCACACACACACATGTGTGAGTGTATATATATATATATATATATATATATATATATATATATATGTGTGTGTGTGTGTGTGTGTGTGTGTGTATACGTATTTATGTGTATAAATATAAATATAAATATATATTAAGTATTTAAACTTAAAATTTCAACATGTAAAAGTAGAATAGTTTACTGGAATTTCAAGTATCCTGCACCCAACTTTAACAATTATATCAGCATATGCCTAATTTTGCTTTTTCCACACCCCTACTGACACCCTACTCTGCAGTGTATTACTTTGGTGAAAATTCCAGACATCATATAATCTTAGTCATAAATACTTCAAAATATATTATTAAAAGATGAAGATTTTTAAAAATAGGCACAATATTACTATCACATACAAATTCCTTAATGTCAATTTTCCTTAATATTGATATCACATTTGGGGCGCCTGGGTGGCTTAGTCGGTTAAGCGTCCGACTTTCGCTTAGGTCATGATCTCGCGGTTCGTGGGTTTGAGCCCCGCATCGGGCTCTGTGCTGACTGCCAGCTCAGAGCCTGGAGCCTGTTTCAGAGTCTGTGACTCCCTCTCTCTCTGACCCTCCCCTGTTCACACTGTCTCTCTCGCTCTCTCCTAGAAATAAATAAAAACATAAAAAAATATTGATATCACATTTATTAATAACACATTTCCCCAACTGTCTAATAATTTTTAAATATTTTTCAAATTAAGGTTTAAACAAAGATTATACATTAAATAATTTAATCAATAAGAGAAGGCACCAGCTATGCCAAAGTTTGAGGAAATAGTGTTCCCTTCTAGGCAGAATACAAAAGCTGTGATATGGGAGTCAGCTTGCCTTATTTTAATAAATGACAGAAAATCCACATAACTGGGGTGTATTGAATACAGGGAGAAACCTTCAGATGCAAGAGTGATAGGGGAAAGACCACCTAAGAGGTTACTGCAATGATTCAGGCAAAAAATTATAAAAGACTGACTAGTATGTTGGGAGTGGATGTGGGGGAAAAGAAGTGAGTATATTGAAATTTAAAGGACACTTATAACTGTCATATTTCTGTTTTGGGGGAAGTGTGTGGACTGAGGTGTCATTCACAGAGATAGGGAGTTTGCCAATGATGAATACAGTAAGTTGGAAAATCCCCTTGGAATCAAATCTTGGTATTCAACCAAGGTATACTTTTCTCTCTTCCTGGTATTCCACAGGTTCTTTATTCTTGAGGTAGGTACAGAAATGCCTTTTCCATTGATGTCCAAAGATCAGAGTTCATTTCAAGGGGCCCATAGAATAATATCCCTGTCTCTGGTAGATATTTTCTCAGCAGAAAACCATGAGGTTTGTGTTTATTTGGATACCACCTCTAGCATACATTGCAGCCATTCATCTCCAGTGAGCTTACAATTATACAAAGCAAGAGGTGCGGATACCACATTTCCATTAAACATAACTTTCAAGTTCTAGTTTTTTAAGAATGGGACCACCCAATCACCCAGGCTCAAAATTGATCATTGATTTTTAACATTCTTTTATGTTCTCAGTTATTTGTTCCTGAAGTTCTATTATTCTTTCTTCAAATAGTTCTTTTATTGAGGATGTAGACAATATATTCCAGGAGCATATATTGTGAAGCTACATTGTTTGGATTTGACATCCCAGTCTACCATCATTACCTGAAAGTTGCTTTACCTTTTTAGGCCTTGGTTTTCTTATCTAGTTTTCTTATCTATTATCTGTATATTAATAGTGCAAAAACACTTAGAATAGTATCTGGCATATAGTAGACACCCAGCAAATGTTAATTACTATTAAGGTTCTCTCAGTTCAAATCTCACTGCCGTGCCCCTTAGCCTTTTTGTCTTGATTAATTCTTTTGCCCCCCCCCCAATTTGATTAACTATAGTTGACAATTAAAATTGTATATGTTTGAGGTCGAGGACAATGGTGGTGGAGTGGGAGGATCTTAGGTTCACCTTATCCCATGAACACAACCAGATAATGATCAAATCAACCTAAATATTCCAGAAATATACCTGAAGACATACAGAACAAATTACACAACTAAAGGGATAGAGGTCACATCAGAGAAGGTAGAAAGTGTTGTCACATGATTTAGGAAAGAAACATATTGCTGGTGCTGCAGAGGGGAGGGGTCCATGGTTTCTACAACATAGAAGGTTGAGAGAGGACCACACAGGGGAACACACAAGGAAAATATTTACTCAAAGCCATTGGCTTGGAAAAATAAAGGGGCTAAATTTACTGAGTTCATACAACCAGCAGGGATTAGAGCTTGGATTTTTAAAGGTTAGCATGCTTGGCTGGGATATAGCAGAATGGCACTGCTCTGCTCCTGGAAAGTAAGCAGACAAAACACCTAAAGGTAGACAGCATGGAAACAGTGAACTGAAGAGTGCCTTGGGCACTGAGCAGGGATATTATTTGCTTTTCTCAGAACAAGTCCCTGAGAGGCAACACTCATGGAGATACATCTCCAAGAACAAAGGAGGTGGCAGGTGTCACTTCCTTCACCCACCCCTCAGCATAAACACAGGGCCACCTGAAGGAAGCAGCACAGTACAGACACTGGCTGCCTAACTTTCATACACAAAGACCCATTCTCCCGCACACAGGTGGTTCTGCCCTTTTCAGTCACACTTGCCTCAGTCTCTGCACAACAGGCCCCTCCTCCAGAAGACTAGCACAAACACCTGGCCACACCACATCTCCTGACCAGAGAGAGAGTACGGTAGGGCCTCAGTACCAATAAACATGGTGACAGATCTCATTTCACAAGGTGACAGATCTCATTTCACAAGCAGACCAAGCACAGCTAGTTGAAACTTGCCACATTCAAGCCAGGAACCAAACACTACCAACAGCAGGCAAGGAGAGTCTCAGCAGATGACTGACCTGAAGGATAAAGCAGACACAACAGCAGCACACATGCAAAACACAGCAGGGATACTTACTGAAGTGCCAAATCCTCACATTATGTGACCTCTTCATAAAGCCATTACTTTCCTGAGCAGGAAATAAAATTTGCTTTTCTAACACACAGAAGAAGGCAGAGACATAGACAAAATTCAAACACAGAGGAATTTATCCCAAAAGAAAGAAATAGATAAGGCTAAACCTAGAGATCTACGTGAAACAGATATAAGTAGAATGCCTGATTTAAAGCAACAATGACAAAGATATATACTGGGCTTGAGAAAAGTATACAAGCCATCAGTGAGACACTTATGACAGAGACTAAGAGTTCAAAAAGAATCAATTAGAAATGAAAAGTGCAATAAATGAGATTACTAACATGCTTGACGCAAGAACAGCAGGATGGAAATAGCAGAGGAATGAATTAGTGACCTAGATTACAAAGTAATGGAAAGTAATGAAGCTGAACAAAAGAAAGGAAGAATTATACATCATGTGAATAGACTCAAAGAACTCAGTGACTCCATCACATATAATAATATTTGTACTATAGGAGACTCAGAAGAAGCACAGAGGGAAAAGGAAGTAGAAAATTGAAGAAATAATAGCTGAAGATTTCCCTAATCTAGGAAAGGAAACAGACATCCAGATCCAGGAGGCACAGAGAGCGCCCATCAAAATCAACAAGAGCAGGCTATCACCAAGACATATTGTAATTAAATTTGCAAAATATAGTGACAAAATCATATTAAAAGCAGCAAGACAAAAGAAGTTCTTAACCTACAAGGAAAACCCATAAGAATAGCCAGGGATTTCTCAACAAAAACGTGGCAAGCCAGAAGGGAGTGGAATGGTATATTCAAAGTACTAAATGGGAAAAATCTGCAACCAACAATACTCAGTCCAGGAATACTATCATTCATAATAAGAGTGATAAAGAGTTTCTGGTGCAAAGGCTGACTAGCACCATGCAAAGAATGAAATTTGAACATTTTCTTGCTTCATAAAAAAAAATTAATTCAAAATGGATAAACGACCTAAATGTAAGACAAGAAACCATTAAAGTCCTAGAGGAGAACACAGGCAGTAACCTTTGTGACATTGGCCATAGCAACTTTTTACTAGATATGCCTCATGAAGCAAAGGAAACAAAAAATAATAATAAATTACTGGCACTGCATCAAAATGAAAAGATTCTCCACAGTAAAGAAACAAACAAAATAACCTAAAAGGCAACTGATGGAATGGGAGAAAGTATTTGCAAATAACATGTCTGGTAAAGGGTTACTATCTAAAATATAAAAAGAACTTAAAATAGTCAACACCAAACATACAAGTAATCCAGCTAACAAATGACCAGAAGGCATAAATAAATACTTTTCCAAAGAACACAGAAGATGCCCAATGGACACATGAAAAGATGCTCAACATCACTGATCATCAGGAAAATACAAATCAAAATTACAATGAGATATCACCTCACACCTTTCAGAATGGCTAAAATTAACAACACAGGAAATAATAGGTGTTGGTGAGGATGTGGAGAAAGGGAAATCCTCTTGCACTATTGGTAAGAATGCAAACTGCTGCAGACACTCTGGAAAACAGTATGGAGATTCCCCAGAATGTTAAAGATAGAACGACCCTATGAACCAGCAATTACACTACCAAGCATTTATGTAAAGAATACACAAACACTGATTTGAAGGGATAAATGCACCCTGATGCTTATAGCAGCATTATCAATAATAGTCAAATTATGGAAAGAGTCCAAATGTCCATTGGCTGATGAATGGATAAAGAAGATGTAGCATGTATATAAAATTGAATATTGCTCAGCCATCAAAAAGAATGAAATCTTGCCATTTGCAATAATGTGGATGAAACTAGAGAGTATTATGAAAAGTGAAATATGCCAATTAGAGAAATACAAATACTATATGATTTTACTCATATGTGGAATTTAAAAATCAAAACAAATTATCATAGGAGAAAAGAAGAGAAAAGCAAACCAGGAAAAAAAAAACCTTAACTATAGAGAACAAACTGATGTTTCCCAGTGGGCAGGTGGGTGGGAAGATGGGTTAAACTGGTGATGGGGATTAAGGAGTGCACTTGTGATGAGCATGAGGTGTTGTTTGGAAGTGTTGAATCACTGAATTCTGTACCTGAAACTAATATTATATGTTAACTAACTGGAATTTAAATTTAAAAAAGAAGCATATGGGAATAGCTGCATGATTAACACATGGAAAACCCACTGTATAAATTTTCTGTCAAGTAATATCTGCTTTCATTAAGATATCAGTGTATGTAAAGTTATGTGTAGAAAAATATGGTAGTAGCGGTATGCTTAACTCATTGGAATTACCATTTGTATAATGCATCCTTCAACTAATGTCTTCTTTGTGTAAGATGCATATGTTTGTAAATGTATGTGTAGAAGCATATGGGAATAGCTGCATGCTTAACACTCTGAAACCATGCTATGTGTAATATGTCTTTCAAGTATCATCTTCTTCCATTAAAAGTTTCTACACATACCTGTAAAGGCATATGGGAATACTCATATCCTTAACTCATTGAAACTACACTATATATAAATCGTCATTCAAGTAACTTCTTTCATTGATATAGGTCTGTTTATAAATGTATGTGTGGAAGCATGTGGGAATAGACCTATTCTTACTCGAATGAAACTAAATGGTGTATAATGTATATTTCAAGTAACACCTTTTTTCATTAAGATATACATGTTTGTAAACATATGTTAGAAGCATATAGGAAGAGCCCTGTCCTTATCTCACTGAAACTACACTGCGTATAATACCTCATTCAAATAACATCTCCTTTCATTATATGTGTGTTTGTAAATGGATGCACTAGAAGTACAAAGGAAGAGCCTGGTGTTTCACACATTGAAATTACACTGTATAAACTATTATCCAAGTAACATCTTTCAGTAATACAAATCTACTAACACCTTACCCTAACCCTACCCCTAAGCCATAAACCTTAACACTAACCTTAACTCCTAATACCTAAACCTAAACCTAAATCCTAACCTCTATCCCTAACCCTAAACTTAACCTTAAATCTGACCCTCTGGTTTTAGAGGGTTACAGTTTTCTAAACTATGGGATACTAGGCACATATCCTTACCCAGGCCCTAAACCTAACCCTAACCCTACATCTGAGAAGGAAAAAAGTGGAATGTATATGTATGTACACACACACACACACACACACACACACACACACACACTGGAATATTACTTAGTGATTTAAAAAAAGAATGAAATCTTACCATTAGCAAATCTCATGTATGCTAACTGAAATGAGACAGTCACAGAAAGACAATAAAATGTGATTTGGAATTTAAGAAAGAAAACAAATGAAAAAAGGGGAGGGGGAGAAAGAGGCAAACCCAGAAACAGACCCTTAACTATAGCGAAAAAACTAATGGTTACCAGAGGAGAGGTGGGTAGGGATATGTTTTAAATAGTTGATAAGAATTAAGAAGTGCACTTGTTATGATGGACACCAGGTATTGTATGGAAGCACTGAATCACTATTTAATACACCTGAAAAAATATTACAATATGGTAACTAACTTGAATTTAAATAAAAACATTAAAAAGAATTTCCCAGGCAAACAAAAACTAAAGCAGTTCAGGACTACTACAACAGGCATGCAGGAAATATTAAAAGGAACTTGTTGAGTCAAAGGAGAGGCCAAAAGGGACAAAGAAAACAAAGAATCAGAGAAAATCTCCAGAATCAATGACAAAATAAGTAAAATGGCACTAAATACACTCCTATCAATAATTACTTTGAATGTAAATCAGAATGGATTTAAAAAACCAAAAGACCCATCTATTTGCTGCCAACAAGAGACTAATTTTAGACCTAAAGATACCTGAAAATGAGGGGATGAAGAAAATTTATTATGCAAATGGGTGTCAAAAGAAAGCAAAGTATCAATACTTATATTAGAATAACTAGACATAAAGACTGCAACAAGGAAAAAAAGCAGGACGATATGAAGATAAAGAGGACAATACAACAAGAATATATAACCATTGTAAATATTTATGCACCCAACATGAGAGCAACCAGATACATAAAATAATTAATAACAAATATAAAAAATTAATTTATAATAATACAATAATAGTAGGGGAATTTAACTCCCCCCTTACATAAATGAAGAGAAGAACTAAACAGAAAATCAACAAGGAAACAATGGCATTCAATGTCAAACTGCACCATATATATTCAGAATATTGCATCCTAGAACAACAGAATACACATTCTTTTTAAGTGCACTTGAAACATTCTACAGAATAGATCACTATTAGATCATGAAACAGACCTAAACAAATAAAAAAAATGTAAACTATACGATACAACTTTTCTGATGACAATGGTATGAATCTAGAAGTCATCCATAAGAGAAACTATAGAGAGGACACAAATACATGGAGGTAAAACAACATGCTACTTAACAATAAATAGGTCAACCAGACAAAGAATAAATTTAAAAGTACATAGAAACAAATGAAAATGAAAACACAATGGTCCCAAACCTTCAAGATACAGCAAAAGCAGCACTAAGAGGAAAGTACATAGCAATACAGGCCTATCTCAGAAGCAAGAAAAATCTCAAATAACCCAACCTTACACCTAAAGGAGCTACTAAAGAACAACAACAACAACAAACAGCCTAAGCTAGCATAAGGAAGGAAATAATAAAGATTAGATTAGAAATAAATGACATAGAACCAAAAACAAAAAAAAGAAAACAATAGAACAGATCAATGAAACTAATACCTGGCTCTTTGACAAATTAATGAAATTGATAAGCTTCTATCCAGACTCATCAAAAAGAGAAAGTACCCAATTAAATAAAATCACAAATGAGAAAGGAGAAGCAACAACCAACACCACATAAGTACAAACTATTATAAAAGAATTTTATGAAAAAATGATATGCCAAAAAAATTGGACAAAATGGGAAGAAATGGATGATTTCCTAGAACTATATAAACTACCAAAACTGAAACAGTAATAAATAGACAACTTAAACAGACCAATAACCAGAAAAAGAAAATTGAATTGGTAATTAAAGACTGCTAACAAACAAAACTCCAAGATCAGGTGGCTACATAGGAAAATTATACCAAACATTTAAGAAGAGCTAATACCGGGGCGCCTGGGTGGCT